>NW_004444068.1:2713097-2743124 GCF_000243295.1 Trichechus manatus latirostris | reverse complement strand
GGTGGTGTTACAATCCCACCCTAATCCTTTTTAACATAAAATTACAATCACAAAATGGAGGCCAACCACACAATTCTGGGAATCATGGCCCAGCCAAATTGATAGCACATATTTTTGGGGGGACATAATTTAAACCATGTCACGCTGTCAGCTGCTAACCGAAAGGTTGGAGGTTCGAGTCCTCCCATGGGCGCCTTGGAAGAAAGACATATTGATCTACTTCTGAAAAATCCGCCATTGAAAACCCTACGGAGCACAGTTCTCTGACACTTGTGGGGTTGCCACGAGTAGGACTTGCGATATGGCAACTGACTTTTTTGGGGACCGTGTCTGCAGGCAGTTACTGGGTCTTCTGTCGATAAGACTGGGGAAAAACTGTGTTCAGAGCTCATCCTGACAGTGGGGTTCTCTCAGAGTTCACCTTGATCTGTACAGGATTTAGTTGAAACTTAGATTGAGAATTGTTTTGGAGCTTTTGAAGCTTTTCTCTATGACATTTTAGTCTGTAATTGAATTGATTTTGCTGAAAATGATATTATTTGAAGGTACTGTTGAATTTAAATTTAATGAGCATTCCCCTTTTTCTTCCTAGCCCATTTTTCAGTGAAGAGTTTTACTTTGAGATTCCAAGAACTTTCCAGTATTTGTCTTTCTATGTTTATGATAAGAATGTTTTACAAAGAGACCTTCGTATAGGTATGTACTATTCATAATTATCTTTAATCACAACTTTGGTGTTTATATTCATTATTTCCCTAAGTATAAAGTACAGAAAGATACAGAATAATACATGCTCACCGTTCCTGATCCTTTTCTCTAGACTTCATGTTCATTTGTCAATTTGATTTTTAATCTGTATACTCAGCTTTGGTGACACTTCCTCAGGGAGGCCTTTGCTGATTCCCCAGTCACCATGTCATGTGTTTCCATAATACCTGGCGGTTCCCTGTTCATGGTACTGATGGTGCTTGTCCATCAGTTTACTGTCTAATGTCTAAATTCTCTAGTTGAATATGATGCTTATGAGGGGGACTGTGACTCACAGGATGCCTTACGTTTAGTAAGTGTTTTATAAGTATTTATTGAATGATTCAAAGAATGTTTATATGAAAAGGTAACATTATTGATCCCCCCGCAAAGAATATCTATTTTTGAAGTTTTTCCAATAGAAGTAATTATTTGCTTTAATCTAGTTGTACTTTTTCTCCCTAGTTGTACTGATGACTAATAAATGTATTTCTTAAATGATCGAGACTGGGATATGGTCTGTGGGGATGGACTAGAGCAAAGCTAAACTGGCTTGCAGATGTATCACACTCATGGTCTTTGCATCCTGTCTTTATATTTTAATAATAGGTAGAAGTCTTTAATATAATCCATGTATTATAATCTCCTTTTTTAGTGTACTGAATTTCATGCTCTGCAACTCTGCTTTCTGATTTGAAATATGTTTAAGTCTCCCACAGCCCCCAAAATTAAGCTTTATCTAGCTTTGTCCTCTTCACCACCATCTAAGGCTGTAAGTCAGATTGACTCGGCTGGACCTAACAACAGCAACAGTGTGTCTCTAAGGAGCCTGGGTGCCCCAGTGGTTAAAGCGCTCGGCTGCTAACTGAAAGGTTGGTGGTTCGAACCCACCTAGAAGCTTTGTGGGAGAAAGACCTGGTGATCTGCTCCCATAAAGATTACAGCCTAGAAAACCCTATGGGGCAGTTCTGCTCTGTCACATGGGGTTGCTCTGAGTCAGAATTGACTCCACAGAACCCAGCAACAACAACGTGTCTCTGCTTTTGCTGCTAAACTTCTTTTTTAAATCTCTATGATCTGGCTTCCTCATTTTCTGTCAAGTCTTTTTTGAAGTTTGCCAAAATCATTTTAAAACAAATCAAATAACCTTTTTAAAAGGCAATATAGTTCTTATTTAAAAAGACTAGTACATGTTCTTAGTAACTGGTAGTGATTCTACACAGTGATAAATACAGTTAATAATTTGGTATATTCCCATTCTTTTTTCCATGCATTTATACTATTACATTGTACTGTTTATTCAGTTTTTGCCCTTTGTACTTAATTTCATCCTTTTCCCATATTTTTTAAAAGTATTTGTTGGTGAACATGTATGTTACTAATTTTTTCCCATCATCTACATGGCGTTGCTGTGAAAATCCTTGTGCATAAGTTGTGTGTGTCTCTTTTACCTTAGGATAAATTCTTAGAAGTGGAAATACTGGGTAAAAGAGTATGATTCTTTTTAAGGTTTCCTCTGTATATTTCCACATTGCCCCCCAGAAATATTTTACTAATTTACATTCCTCCAAGTGTGGTGTGAGCATAACCATTTCACCACATGCTGGCATTCTTTGATATTACCATTGGAAAAAAATTGCCAATTTGATAGGTAAAAATTAAATTTTTATTATTTTAGCTTATGTTTCTTTGATTATCAGTGAATTTGAGGACAATCTTCATAATGTTTATTGGTGATTTACATTTTTCTTTTGTGAATTAGTTGTTCGTTCTTTTGTCTATGTTTTCTTGTTGTAGTTCTTTTATTTATTCTTAAACATTCTTATTTGTTAAATATGTTAACTTTTATCATCTGTATACGTAACAAATACTTTTTTTCTGCTTGTCACAAAAGGTGTTCTTAGTTTTTATCTTCACCTGCCTCTGTATTGTATTTGACTCTTTTGACTGCCTATTCAGACAACTTTTTCCTTGTTGAAAATCAAGAAAAAGTTTCATGGCATGGTGTTTTCCTAGATGTTTTTCTTCTTTCGTTATCTTCTTTACTTGTATGCATACTCTTCTTTCTCTGGCAAACTCTTAATTATTGCTCACTCCTTAGGCTCATCCTCAATGCAGTTAAACAGATATTTATGTAACACTTCTGTGTGTTGTACAGAGGGTGGGACTATTAAGATGAATGACTCAGGTTGTTCCCAGCCTATCAGAAAGGCAGACATGTACAGTAATGCTAATACATTATAATAGGATCTGTGCTGGAGGTATGAATAAAGTACTTTGAGAGCATAGAAGGGAGAACAATTAATTTTGTTTGATGGGGGATTAACAAAGACTACCTAGATAAGGAAAGGAAGAACAGTTTCAAGGTAAAAGAATTGGCAGAAGCAGAGAGGTAAACATGAATCGTATGCTTGTGGAATCTGCTGGTGTATTTGCTGCGTATGTAACTTACTTAGGAGAGGGTGGTAGAAGGTGAAGCTGGGAATATAAATTCAGGTCAAATTGTGATGGACCCTAAAAACCATGGTGATCTGCTTCTAAAAGGTCACGGCCTTGAAAACCCCATGGGGTCACCATGAGTGAGAATGTACTTGATGGCAGTTGGTTACTGGTAATCATTTAACTAATGATAGTTCAAAACTGCAAACAAAAATCGTATTTTTTTTTTTTTTTTTTTTTGGTCTTATTTGTGTTTCAGAAACTTGTCCTTGCCTTTCGCCTCTGTCTCCCTTTCCTTCCTCACCTCTTCCTCTCCCCCGCTTTTCTTTCTCCCTCCCTTTCTGCTTTTCCCTAGCCCTGTTTTATTTCTAGGACTGATGACATATATTTCTTTTTCATATGTTATATTGCCTAATAAACTGACATGTTGCAGATATCCTAATACCTAATGACCTCACATGTTCTTCTTTGTTTTCCTCTGTCATTCTTACATAATAATTTCTCTGATTCTTTGGATCATGTGCTCTTCTGTGCTTCTTCAGGACAGCTGGTGTCATACAACTATATCTTTATGTATCAGAAACTGGCATCTTAAAAAAGAACTTGTTAAGAATAAGAGCTGGCAATAAAATTGCAAGTTTTTCTCAACTGACAAGTGGCTAATATATGCAACTAGTGAGAGAAAGGTTCCCCTCTCAGAGGACAAGAACCATTCAACTCTTCAGTGATATTGAGTACCATGGATACAGGAGATAGGAAATAGGAGGAAGAGGGCACTTGCTTATGGAATTTCTTTTTACCTGTGAGGCAAAGAGAGAGAGGATTCTCCTTTTGGGAGGGCACTTGTAACAGAGATGTATTTCCAGTGATCTGAGTTGTGGGTCATAAATAGGATGGGTAGATTTCCTACTCTGGTATTTTAGTACTGTTACTGATTACATAGACTTTAGTTGGGGGAGCCTGGAAATCAAATCACCGCTGAAAACACAGTGCCATTGTAATTATTTGTTGAATGAATGAATGAATGAATTAAACCAATAAACTTCCAAATAAACTCTTTTTAAAAAGCCCTCTTTTTAAGTTGGGAGCTTGTGTTAGTGATAGTTGTACATTCATATGCATACTTACAAATTATGAACAAAATTAAAATTCCTGGTAATTGTAGAATAGAAGTCTTCACCAGGAATCTACTGGTGAATTTCTGGGTGGTGAGTGAAATCTACTAAAATTGTATACCAGATGCTATCTGTGCATTTTTCTGGGGAAAAGGTACAAAAGACACACAGATATAACAAGTCTTAAAGGGAAGTGGGTGGTTCCGAAAGGTAAGAACTTCAGCTATAGAATGTACCGTATTTTTACGCAAATAATGCGTGCGTTCTGTTTGCCAACCATGCCCTCCCCCTGTGAGGTATTTTTGTAAGTGTGTCTATGCCATTTTTTTTTTTACATGTTGCTGTAAAAAAAAAATTAGCATAGCAGCACTTATGAAAATATCTTGCAGGGGATGGACGTGGTTGGCAAACAAACGTGTAAGGCATGCATTATTTGCATAAAATAGGGTGCATATCTGTTTCTGTATGTACATGTATTATTTTAAAAAAATAAGTACCAAGCTATTATATACTGCCTTAACATTTTATTTATATCTCATATGGAATCACTGGTAAAGGGAACCACTTGACTTGATAGAATTGTGATACAGGCAGCCCCGGGGATACAAACAAGATTTGTTCCTAAGTCTATCTTTAAGTCGAATTTGTAGGTAAGTTGGAAGAGGTACATACAGTTCTTACTTTAGCTTCAGTTAGTCAAAGTGTTTGTCTTAATGTATAGTATATATTTTACCTTTCTCTGCATGTAAAACACTTAAGAAACACTTCCAGTGTTCTCATGAGTGTCACAAAGTCGTGTGCGTGTTCGTTGTTATGAACCATTGTATTTAACTCAAATTTTTAATACAGTAGGCTTTATGACAGCCCATTCTTAAGTACAAATTGTTTATAAATCAGACTTTCGTAACCCGGGAACTGCCTGTAATCATAATCATTTATGGCATACAGTATTGAGTACTTTGCCATAATTTTGTATCCTAAGCCAGGAATTTGATACAATCTATAGGTAAAACATATCAAGAGGTTTGTATGATTTGTCTCTTAACCTGAACTCCTTCAGCAGTATAAAGAATATTTGGGAGTTGTAGTCAGTGCCTGAAATCTGTGTTGACTTTTAATCTGTATCTTCAGAACTGGAAGAAATTCTGTTTTCCCATCAGTTTTATCTTAAATTTAACCAAAAAAGAACTTAAGTATATTTGTTTCCTAGTGCCATTTCTTATAAAGATTTGAATGGATTATAAATGCTTATATATGTATTCACCTGAAGATTTTGGTCTTCACATTAGATTTTATCCAATACATTTAAAAGAAAATTGGAAATGTTTGTTCTTTTTTTGAGGGCCAGTTTATTAATCTTAAAATTTTACATCATGAGACTTCATGTGTTAATAGATATAGTTAATGAATTTTAAGTAGTTCTCCTTTGAGTTGTATATTAATACGGTTGTTATTCTGTAACGAAAGTATAGCTGTGTATTTTAATATTTTCCTTAACATTATACAGGTAGTTAGTTTTCCAAGTCATGAATGGGAAAATAAGCTTATCAAAATATTTGATGTGGTTAATTTTTTTAAAATAACAGCTTTATTGAGATGTAATTCACATACCTTAAAATTTGCCAGGGCTTTGAACCAGTTTAGTCATGGCTGATGAAGCAAAACCAGAAGAGGACCCGAATGTTTACAGCTTGGGTGCTCCCGAACTGTAACTGGAATGGGAAAAATTATGGGTCAGAGCCATAGAATGAGAGGCTCGGGAAGAGGCATAGTGAGCCATTTCAGGAGCCTGATGCATGAGATTGGATTATTGGCAGGACTGTGGAGAGCGATAGACATTCAAAGCGGCATGATTGGTGGCCATCTTTGAGCTGGGCATGAAGCTATTTCCAACTCTGCCCAAAATCTGGTGGGCAAGAGATTTGGTTGTCATGCAGGGGTTATGCTGTCCTTGCTTTCTAAGAGGGAGATTAGGTTTCTAGCAGGGCTTTGGTTCCGGTTCACTTGAATTTTAACAATTCGGCCCTATTCTGGTGCCACTTCCTCGACTGTAACTGAATTGGGAAGAATTGGTTTGAAGCCCTGAAATTTACCGTTTTAAAGTGTACAATGCAGTGGCTTTTAGTATGTTCACAAAGTTTGCAACCATCACCACTAACTCCAGAATAAATTTTTAAATACACTTTTTCTGTGTTTGTTTTCATGTCATGCCTTTCTTTCCACTTGATATACAAAAGTTGACATATGTTGACATAAGAGTTTCTTTAGTTTTCTGATGTTGAACTAAAGGACCAAGATATGTCATAAGTGAAAGGATATGAAGTATGATTAGGGTACTTAAAATGAAAATTCTTATTTGATAAAATGAAAGCAAGTGAACTGTTTTTGACTTTAGAATATGTTCTTTGTTAAAGCTTTGTGTACAATCTCTGAATAAATTGTCAGTTATATACAAAACTATGCCTACTTCTTAAAAGTTGAATTGAGGAAGGAAATGCTTTGTACAGCAACATGGCAAATACTTCATTATAATAAGAACATTTTTGCGTCTTCCTCTCACAATACTCTGTTCATTGCACTGTATTTTTTTCTGAGAGGTAGAAAGTCTTTAGAGAACTGCTTTGATTTTTTTTTTTTTATGCATTGAAGCACCATAATCATTCAGTGTTTGCACTGTTTTGATAAAAGAAAATTTTTAATAATTGTTTTAATCTCATAGTTTTCAAGCCAATATTGAGTATATTTAATGATGTATCATATTTTTTTCCTTTTAATTGAAATTTATAAACTCTTATTAAATGCAGATATGTCTGCTCAAAATTTACCAGAACATATGATTATAGTGTTAAAGAATTGGTAGGATTAGTTTGCACTACCATTGTGATTACTTTTTACATTGACTGAACTCTTAAGTGAAAACGTGAATCTGAGTAAGTAGTAAAAAATGCAGGTTTGTGTAAATACAACTGAGGTTTTGTCTAATCCCCTGATTGAAAATTACCAGAGGAGGGTCTGCCAAGAGGCAAAGGGAATTGAAGCACTTTTTTATTCTTTAGAATATAGAAGAGTACTTTATATAAGTGGATTTTTCTTTTATATCATCAGGTGGAAATCATTTTAAAATATTTTTACAAAGTATTATACATAATAGTGCAAATGGGTCTTGGGATTAAACAAAATACACTTTCTCATATTGTTTTACTTATTTCCTACAGGAAAAGTAGCCATCAAAAAAGAAGACTTGTGTAACCATAGTGGTATAGAAACTTGGTTTTCACTACAGCCTGTTGACTCCAATTCAGAGGTTCAGGTAAATATTAAGGCTTAAGTAATGCAAGAGGTTTTCGCACACAGGAAAAATGAACTGCTTATATTAGTTCGTGTAGATAGAACTTATACCTCATTTTAATGCTGGCACCAAATATTTGGGTAATATAGACCTTTGGATAGTAAAGAGTTAGAAATGGCTTTGCCATGTGAATTCAAGAGTAATGCATGTGTGTGTTTAAGTTTGGAGAGGTTATATTAGGTAAAGTTTGTTTTTTCCTGCCTTAGTTCTTCTGTTTGAGTTACAGTAGCAAATTATTACCTTTTTTTAGAGGAGAAAAAGTTTGAAGAGAAAAGATATGTTTTACTAACTCTGAGGAGAATCCTAGAAGTCTGTGATTTTATTCATTTTCATCAAAAAGCTTTGTTTACTCTCCAGTAAAGTAGACTTGGGAAAATGTTATGCATTCAAGCCATGCCCAAGCCCACCATTGCCGAGTCTTCGTTCCCACGTCCACCCCTTCCTGTTATTCACTTGTCTTTTTATTTGAAAGGGTATAATTACTCTTTTTAAGGCTCTTCTTCTTGCCAAAATAAGAGGTCTTTTACAGATTCTTTATGTGAGTGAAGAAGTATGTTTAACCATGCAGCTGAACTCCATTTGTTTCTGGAAAGTCTGAGTCTTAGAAATTGCCATTTCTTTCTAAAGGGAATCTTTTTCTTAATCCCTATTTATTTATAAAGTATGGTAAGCATTGTGAAACCATTTCCCAAGGGCATAGCTGCACGCAGGATTTTTCCTCCCTAAAAGAAGTTAAAATAATTTGCCACAGTGACTCAAACAGAAGTTTAAGGCAAGAAAAAAGTACTGCCCACGCACCCACAGATAATTTGCAAGTAAAGTGCCTGATTCTCCATTTCCTCATAACCTCTCAAGCATTCTGTTTGATTAAATTCTCAAAAATTAAGTGTCTGTATACTAACCCCCTTCTTAAATACAAAATATAAGTGAAATTTTTCCTGTTATATCCATTCTACTCTTTTTAATGTCTTTTGCTTTCTTCATTTGACTATAGCTGTTATTCAGATCCCAGTTATACAGTATTGTAAATGATCCAGGTGAAAGGCAGTGTGATGAATTGGAAAGGATTTTAAACTGAAAGTCAGAAAATTTAGGTCCTAATTTTCTTATGTGGTTACTTTCATGACCTTGAATTTCATTTCTATGAAATGGAAGTAAAAGTTGCCACATTTGACTGACTAATATGGTTGTGAGAATTAAGTATCTTTAAGAGTACTTTGTTGTTGTTGTTAGCTGCCATAGAGGTGGCCCTCAACCCATTGGTGACCTCATGTACAATGGTACAAAATGCACCCGGTCCAGTGTCCTGATTGGTTGTGGATTGGACCATTGTGATATATAGGGTTTTCATTGGCTGGTTTTCGGAAGTAGGTAGTCAGGCCTTTCTTTGTAGTCCATCTTAGTCTGGAAGTGCCACTGAAATCTGTTCAGCATCATAGCAACACTCAAGCTTCCACTGACAGGTGGGTGGTGACTGTGCATGAGGTGCATTGGCTGGGAATCCAAACCAAGTCTCCCACATGGAAGGCAAGAATTCTACCACTGAACCCCCACTGCCTCTCATTAAGATTCGTTTGAAAGCTGTTAATTGTTATACAAATGTAAAATATTATTATCTGTTTACCATTCCCCTAAAATGGCTTTACCAGAAGGTAGACAGGAAAGTTTTACACTACCAGTTTTTCTTTTTAATAGTTTTAACAAAAGGCAAGATAAGATTGAAAATTTAGCCTGAAGTGAAGTTTGAGGATTATTTTAAGATTTAGTTGAAGCCCATTCTTCTTCTTATGACCAGTGTAAATTTACCAAATGATGTAAGGGCTCCAGGTCTCAAAAAGTAGAAATCTGTATAAAATATTCTTTGTAATTCGTGGAGATGGTATTAGTATTAGTACTGGGTCACAGGCTTTTATTTGATGATGTATATATAAAACTCTTCTGTAAAGCATGAAAATTCTGGAAGGAGCATTTACCTATTAAATATAATATTGAGATTTTTTATTTGCTACAGATTATTTTCATGGCCATGGGTTATTAACCTTTCCAGCTCTTTTAAACGACACTTAATTAGTAACATCTACCCACTATTTAAAATAAATTTTGGAAGAAAGAATACTTTAGTGGGTGGGAGGGATGCTTAACAGTTTTCAAGTTAATAGGGTACTATTGAGAATATTGTTGTCTGGCCCCAAAACCGATGTAGGAAAACTAAATTAACTTTGTGAGTCTAGAAAAGGTAGAGGAGCAGCCCATACTACCCCATGATTCATGAAAACCCTACTTTGCCAATAAATTTTTTCACCAGCATAAATTTTATAAACTTTTACAAAAATATCATGGAAAATAAGAGTAGTTGATAGAGCGATAGGAGAAAGCTACAATACAAATTGAGTTCAGCAGGAAGATTAAACTTAGTAATTATGCTAGTATGTATCTACAAAGCGTAATACTAAGTGCTTGATCTACATTATTTCATTTAATCTTCAAAATAGATACTATGAGGTTGGCATTATTACCTCCATTTTATAAATAAGGAAAATGAGATTCATGGAGGTTAAATAATTTGTCCAGAGTCACAGAACTACTACCAAGTGATAGAACCGTGATTCCAACAGAGATCTGATTCTAAAGCTTTACTGCCTTTCGCTATTCTGTCCTGTCACTCATAAAAAGTTTTCAACAGAGATGAGGAGGATCACTTAGGGAACATCTGAGTGTAAAGAACAGAAACCCACTCAGATTAGCTCAGAGGAAAAAGAGGCATTAGTAAATTCCTAGGGAGCTTCTTGGAATACCATTGCAGTAATCCCAACATGATCAATTTCAGGTATAAAGTTGTCAGGCATTTGCGAAGGAGCTACATCTAAGTGGAGGTTAGGTTCTTAAGACAACAAGCCAGGTGCAATTCTCATCAAGTCAAAATTATTTTTGAAAAGACTTTTAATTTCTCATAAAGTGTACTAAAGGATTGGTTTATTTGGTTTTGGTTGGCAGCCGCACAAAATAGTTGACTTGCGTTGGTGGCCATGGTGAATGAAAAATATTTTATCTTTAAACTGTCGACCCTCACGTAGTGCAGCAGTAGATGCTCATACTGCAAGAGGCACATGGGAGCTGAGGCCCGCTGATTCATTTCTCCGCACTAACATGCTCACTGTGTTCATTGGGTGTAAGTGGTCACTATTTAAAGTGGTTTTTTTTTCCTTTCATTTTGCAAAGTGAATAGCTAATGTTTTCTCTCTCTCTTTGCCTCCCTCTCATTTTATAAAGTGTATATGATTACATTCATTTAACTCAAATGATGAGATTCCATTGTAGTCTTTTTGTGTATGTCTGTTGAGAATATGTCTGTCCCTTCTGCTTCTCTATAAATCCACTCTAATCTCTTGTCTCCCTTTGCACATCAACTTTCATGTTGGCAGCTGAAAAGTGCTGCACCATCCTTTGAGTCTTATATGACCATACAGCCTCCTCACGCTCTAAGATCTGACTCATTTCTGTGCCACAATTTAGAAAGAGAATTTGGGCAAACTTGGGTCACTTGTCTACCCCAGTCTTCAGTGGATATTGTTGGAGGATAAAATCCCCTTAGAGCAGTCTAGTTTGGGGTTTTGTTCCCTAATAAAGGGGCCTGGGTGGAGGAAATAATTGACATCTCAACTTCAGAGGAAGACAAGTTTGATTTCCTACTTCTATTAATTGGCATTTGGACCCCAAATAGTTGCTAACCTGTTACTGCTTGAGGATCTTCATTGGTGAGGTAAGAACTTCATATACAGGATTCCCTTTGGTTCTGAAGTTCTGAGACTTTATACAGAAATGTAATTTAGCCCTCAAATAAAAAGATTCCCAATAGTAGTTAGATAGGTTTTATACCAAAACATTCGAAACATTGCTGAGAACTATAACCCCTTTTCTTGGAATTGTCTCACATGCTTTATTAGTGCTGCTAACAATGTTAATAATTATTTTCAGTTTTCTTCTCAGAAGGTTAAAGTATTATTAATGATATTTCGTGAGTGCATTTTCAACTTTTTTTTTCCTTGATTCTTGCTTTTGCAGTTTTACTTTCTGTGCTGAACTACTCTTCTCAACCCACTGTAACCTGTCTTCCAACCCCACAGAGGGTCAGAAGGAGAGACAAACAGCTCTCAGTGTTACTCAGGGCATTTGTAGCACAAAGTCTAATGGACATTTTTTAGTCTTCTTCTTCTTTGATCTTTTAACAGCTTTTGATACTGTTGAACAGTCCCTCCTTTTTGAGCATTCTCTTCCTTAGTTTCTGATCTTTTTTATCATGCTACTTCACTTAGTATTCTTTCTTCATATCCTTTGCCACTGTACGTGAAATTAATAAGGATTGCGCTGATGTCTCTTCCTATGAATCTTCTTCTGGCTTCAGTGATCTGTAGTTATGCTTTTAACTGTTTGGTCCTTGAATTCATAAGAAACTTTTAAGTATTTTTTCTTTCTTTATTTCTTAGGAGCTATGATAAAGAGCATGACTGTCAAAATTTCTCATTATAGAATAAAAAGATTGAATACAAAATGTGCTTTAACAGTGATCCATAAGACTGATTAAACAAAGTCTTCCATATTCTCCATATGCTTTCATTAATTAAGGGTGTTTGTCTCACACAACTTGTACAAGCAGTAAATCCAGATATACTGTCAACCATGATCTTTTGATGCAATTACTTAGTTAATAAGTCCTTACAAACAAGCTTATCTTGAATTTCTGGATCATGCCATAAATTAGTGATTGCTTTATAGTTTTTTTTGGTAATATGGCCTCTGCATTTAAAAAAGAAATGCAATATATGGCCTCTGCATTTAAAACAGAAATGCAATGATTATAGCTAATAATACATACATCTGTTTTTTTACATGCCTGATTAAGACATAATGAATGTAAAGGCATAATTCATTATTGCAGGTTGACCAAAAACAAAAAAACTTTATTTGTGAAATTAAAATAAGAAAGAAATGAACCATTTTAGATAATATTAAATCTTCATGGAGAAAAACAAATCTATTCATAAATAATCAGCATTAATATATGAGATATTAAGTAAAACCTTTATTGTGTCTTGCATCTGACCAGGCAGTTGTGTCCAAAATGATGTATTTATTTATTTATTTAATAAGTATAAAAATATCTGTCAGAAATCCAGAAGTTGGGATTTTTTCCCTCACATGAAGAAAAATTTTCACTGGTTGAAACAGTGTACTAGGTTCCTTTATGTGGAAATGATTGTTGAAATTTTAATGTTTTGTTATAAAAACTAAAACATTTTTAGACTTGAGAGGTTTTAAATTGCATGCATTGTGTTTTGCTGAAATACCTATATTCATCTAAACTTCCCAAACTGTGTGCAGAAATTCACATATCTTCTGTAGGATACCAAGAAAAATAAAATTGAAATAATCACAGCTATTTCTGTGTGAAATTTTTATAAATGTAATTGAAACAAAGTTAGCATATAAAATATTAAACCCTCAGACAGTACCAGAGTAATGTTAAGCTCTTGAATATGCTGCTTAATATAAATTAATGTGATGCAGTTGCATATATCAGCCTAACATAACCAATTCTATTGAAAAGACTTTGGCTTATTTTTAATTAATTAAAAGTAAGAGTATGCGCCTAAAACACAATAAAATTTTTTTAAAAAGTATAGCGTACAGTGCCAGATATCTGAACTTCCAACATTTTCTGACATATGTGTTGGATATACTATTTGTCATTGAACTTTTCTAGGTTAAGAAAACAGATGTGGGCCAAATCACATTTCATGTTTATCATCAAACATAGTAGTAGTTCCTTGTCAGAGTCTTATTGTTGCTTCTTCATAGGTAATGTCTGTGTTTTCTCTAGTTGCTGTTAGGATTTTCTTTTTATCTTCTTAGCAGTTTTAGTATGATATGTTTAGGTGTAGCTTTATTTATTTTTATTCTACTTGGGTGGTTTTAAGGGTTCTTGAATCTGTGGCTTGATTTCTTTGATCAGTTTCTGAGAATTCCAGGCTATTATCTCTTCATCTATTTCTTTTTTTTTTTTTTTCCTGCCGCATTGTTTTTTTCTCCTCTCTTCTGGCACTCCAGCTGCATGACTAATAGACCATTTCACTGTGTCTCATATATGTTTTATGGTCTGTCTGTGCTGCATTGGATATTTTCTACTGACTCGTCTCCCATTTCACCAATCTTCTTTTCAGCTGTGTCTAATCTGCTGTTAAAAACATCTGTTAAATTCTTCATTTTGATTTATTTTATTATTTAGTTTAACATTTTTCATTTGATTTTATACTTTCCCGTTCTGTGCTGGATTTGCCCTTTTGTTCTCTATCATTAAAAAAATTTAAAAACAGCAATTTAAATCTCTCGGTTATCTTCAATATCTGAATCTCCTCTGAATCTGCTGCTTTTGCAATCTTTTTTATTTTGATTTTTGATGATTTGGTGTTGTCTTCTGTCATGTTTAGTAATTTTTGCTTGAATGTTGGACATTGTGTATGAAATATTTTTAAGATAATTTTGAGTCTCTGAATGAAATTTTTATTCCTTCAGAGAAGATTTGCTTCTGGTAGGTAGTTAGGCTAGGGGCAGATCACTTTATCCAGTCAGATTTGGTCTATTTCCAGTTCATCCTTATTTTACTTCAGGTGAAGTCCTTCAGGGGTTCCAACTAAAAGCCTGGGTGCTTCCCAGGGCCCCTCTACCTGGTGGGCCTGAACTCCAATTTTTGTCTGCCCAACACTATGACACTGTGGAAAGCTTCGATTAAGCTTTTCAGCCTCTTGCGCCACTGCTTAGCCTATGGAGTTCATTTTAAAAAGCTTTTTAGAATGCTCTACCAGCAACTTCTGTTTACATCTCATTGGCAAGAATTGTATCATATGGCTATTCCTAACCACCATCCCTAGCTTCAAAGGCAGTGAGGATATATAATATTTGCTGGATTCTAAACTGCCCCCTCGAAAAAAACGTTTAGCTGCAATCTAAATCTATAAAATGATGACACATATAAGTAAAACTGAACTTTTGTGTAAAAAATAGTTAGGAATATTAAGTATTTTTTAAAAATGTGTACGGATTTTGGTTTCGAATACTGTGGCAGCTTCAAAAACTTATTTTTCTTTACTAAAAAGCAATATACATTAGTTAGTATAAACTTCAAAAATCTAGATGAGCAAAAAAGAAAAAATCTTCTGAAATCCCATCAACCATAGGTAACATCTATCAGTGTTTTGGTAAATGACCTACTCAGTTTTTTTCTCTGCTTACATGTATTGTGTGTGTGTTAATATATTTTATTTTTATAAATTAGCATTATATTATATACCCTATTTTGTAACTTGTTTCTTTTACTAAGTATCATGTACATATTTTCATGTTAAAGTATGCAATGAGGTAGTGTTTTACGGTTTAGAAATTACAATTTCCTTAATTTAACTCATAATGCCTTTTAGTTTTAGTGTTCCACCTTAGTAGTATATGTCTTATGTTTACCTGTTCTGTCCCTACTCTTTTCGTGACCAAGTTAATACACAATTATGTTTGTTGTTGACTGATACCAAAGGAACATTCTGTTTGTCAATGGGAGTAATGAACATATTAGGTAGGCTCTGACTCAATGATAATGATTCCTGGAGGAATCTCATTAAATTTTTTTTCCCTAGCCCTGGCTTGTTTTTTTAGCTCTGAATAAAATTGTTGTACTTTTTTTCTACTCTATTTTAATGTTTTTTTATAGTTTTAGAAATAGAGTAGATCCTAAACTTTTTCCTGAGAGACAATTGGGAGTACCTTTTTAGCATAGTTCCTACCATAAAATGCATACATGTTAAAATAGTAAAATTGCCTTGAGATGCAAATTCTGATGCAGTTGGCTAGATTCCCTCACTAGCCAGGTGAAACACACGTGCTGGCTTGGCAGCAAACATGATTCAAAATTCTATTTGAGTAATACTACAAATTACTAGGTATCATAGATCTTCAATATCACTCTTGAATACTAGTAACCAAAAAACCAAACCAGTTACCATCGAGTCGATTCCTGTAGGAATCTTAGCAACCTTATAGGGCAGAGTAGAACTGCCCCATAGAGTTTCCGAGGAGTGCCTGGTGGATTTGAACTGCCGGCTTTTTGGTTAGCAGCCGAGCTCTTAACCACTGTGCTGCCAGGTTCTGTTCTAGACCACCACTTTTAAAGTGAGTATCACAGTAAAGTGAGTCACATGAATTTTTGGGTTTCCCAGTGCATATAAAAGTTATGTTTACATTATACTGTAGTCTATTTAATGTGCAGTAGCATTATGTCTAAAAAAACAATGTACATACCTTAATTAAAAATATTTTATTGTTGAAAAGTGCTAACTATCGTCTGAGCCTTCACCAAGTCATAATCTTTTTGCTGGTGGATGACTTGCCTCAGTGTTGATGGCTACTGACTAATCAGGGTGTGGTGGTTGTTGAATGTTGAGGTGGCTGTGACAATTTCTTAAAATAAGACAAAAATGAAGTTTACTGCATCGATTTACTTTTCCTTTCACGAAAGATTTCTCTGTAGCACGTGGTGCTGTTTGATAGCATTTTGCTTACAGTAGAACGTCTCTCAAAATTGAAGTCAGTCCTCTCAAACCCTTTATCTGCTGCTTTATCAACTAAGTTTATGTAGTATTCTGAATCCTTTGTTGCCATTTTAATAGTGTTCACAGCATCTTCACCAGGAGTAGATCCCGTCTCAAGAAACCAATTCCTTTCCTCATCCATAAGAAGCAACTCTTCATCCGTTAAGGTTTCATCATGAGATTGCAGCAATTCAGTCACATCTTCAGGCTCTACTTCTGATTATAAGTTGTCTTGCTATTTCTCCACATTTGTAGCTACTTCCTCCACTAAAGTCTTGAATCCCTCAAAGTCATCCATGAGGGTCGGGATCAATTTCTTCCAAACTCCTGTTAATGTTGATATTTTGACCTCCTCCCGTGAATCACAAATGTTCTTAATGGCATCTAGAATGGTGAATCCTTTCCAGAAGGTTTTCAATTTACTTTGCCCAGATCCATCAGAGGAATCACTGTCTTTGGCAGTTATAGCCTTATGAAGTATATTTCTTAAATAATAAGACTTGAAAGTTGAAATTACTCCTTGATCCGTTGACTGCAGAGTGGATGTTGTGTTAGCGGGCATGAAAACAACACTAATCTCCTTGTACATCTCCATGAGAGCTATTGGGTGACCAGGTATATTGTCGGTGAGCAGTAATATTTTGAAAGGAATCTTTTCTCTGAGCAGTAGGTCTCAACAGTTGGCTTAAAATATTCAGTAAACCAGGTTGTAAACAGATGTGCTGTCATCCAGGCTTTGTTGTTGCATTTATAGAGCACAGGTGAGTAGATTTAGCATAATTCTTAAGGGCCCTAGACTTTTTGGAATGGTAAATGAGTATTGGCTTCAACTTTAAGTCACCAGCTACATTAGCCCCCAACGAGAGAGTCAACCTGCCCATTGAAGCTTTGAAGCCAGGCATTGACTTCTCTCTAGCTGTGAAAGTCCTAGATGGCATCTTCTTCCAGTATAAGGCTGTTACATTTCCATTGAAAATCTGTTGTTTAGTGTAGGCACTTTCAGCAATTATCTTAGCTAGACCTTCTGTATAATTTGCTGCAGCTTCTATATCAGCGCTTGCTGCCTCTCCTTGTACTTTCATGTTATAGAGATGGCTTCTTTCCTTAAACCTCCTGAACCAACCTCTGCTAGCTTCAGACTCTTTTCCTGCAACTTCCTTCCCTCTCTCAGCCTTCATAGAATTGAGAGTTAGGGCCTTCCTCTGGATTAGGCTTTGACTTAAGGGAATGTTGTGGCTGGTTTAATCTTCAATCCAGACCGCTAAAACTTTCTCCATAGCAGCAGTGAGACTGTTTCGCTTTCTTATTCATGTGTTCACTGGAATAACACTTTTAATTTCCTTTAAGAACTTTTCCTTTGCATTCACAACTTGGCTGACTGGTGCAACAGATACAACTTTTGGCCTGTCTTGGTTTTTGACATACCTTTCTCACTAAGCTTAAGCATTTCTAACTTTTGATTTAAAGTGAGATATGTGTGACTCTTCCTTTCGCTTGAATACTTAGAGGCTATTGTTGGGTTATTAATCGGCCTAATTTCAATATTATGTTGTCTCGGAATAAGAAGGCCTGAGGATAGCTGGTTGGTGGAGCAATCAGAACACACACAACATTTATTGAATAAGTTTACCATCTTATATGGGCATGGTTCATGGTGCGCCAAAACAATTACAATAGTCATAGCAAAGATTACTGATTACAAATCCCCATAACAGATATAATAATGAAAAAGTTTGAAATATTGCAAGAATTACCAAAATGTGACACAGAGACATGAAGTGGGCACGTGCTGTTGGAAAAATGGTGCCAATAGACTTGCTTGATGCAGGGTTTCCACAAACCTTCAATTTGTAAAAAAGCAATATATACAAAGTGCAATAAAACGAGGTGTGCCTGTATTAAATACAGGAATAACATAAGACCTGTTTTATAAATTATGATTTTGTAAATCTCTGTCCCTAAATTTTTAGTGGCAGATTTGCTTAATTTAGTTTCAGCTCCACCTTATCGCTAATTATACTACCACTGACGCCATTGTTGCTTTTAGAGCTTAGCTTTCTCTTGCAGAAGTTTGTGTCAAGATCCGTCAGTATTTGTTGCTCATTACTTACTATCTTTCTGCTCCTGAGGTGTGTAGCTAGTTAGTGGACCTCAGATTCACTCCAGTATAACAAATCTCCATAAAGTAGTGAGGCTGATTGAGGTTAGGTTTCTGTGAAAGAATGTCTGAGAAAGGTTGTTTCAAAGAGGAACAGTGACTAGATAATGAATTTTCCTACTGCTGTCTGATGAAATCATGCATGTTATCAGCCCCTAGATATCACACCCCTGAAATCTCTACTAGGCACTGTGGGAATTTGTCTTGTCAGCTGGGTGGAGGTAATCCACACTGATTCTTAAGCAGTTTAGAATTGCTCATCACCAGTAACCGGGTAGAAGTATCAGGCTTTGAGTTATATTGTTCCTAAGCCTTTGTGTCTTGAGAAGTTGATAATTAGAATTCCTTTAAAAATGTACTACTGAATTTTTAAAAATTCATTCATTATTGGCTATTTAAGAAAATACTTCTTTACTTTTAGTATCTTATCTTTTTCATTAGTGCTCTTGGGCATATATTGTTATCTTTTATTTATTGTCTTCTCAACTAGACTGTAAGCTTCTTGGAAGCAATAACTGTGTTACACACCTGTAGATTCCTACCCACCCCTACAAGTGCCTCCTAAAACATAATAAATCTGTGTTTTGTAAAATTAAGTATTGACAAGTTGGAGTCTTACTGGCTTTTTAACTTAGTTTTGTTGTTTTAGAATTGTGTGCTTTATCTTCTAATGATACTACCGCTGTTGTTTTTGCTGGTTTATCTTTTTTGGAAAAGGCATTCTGTATTTTATAATTTGATTTATTTTAAATTTTCCTAACACATAAGTGTTATCTTTCTTTTTAATCCATGATAATCAAGACATAAATATTTGTTGAACTGGGCATGACATTCTTAGATTTAATACCGTGTTTGATATAAGCATTTGACTACTTCTTTCAGCGTTTGATCTGTGTTGTTGGTTATTAGTCATTTAGCAAATATTTAGTGTGGGCAAAGCCATGTGCTAGGGTTCAGTAGATAACTAAATATTATGGCTACCGTTTGAAAAGAATTAATATTTTGTCAGTAAAATAGACTGCTCAGTTTATAATTTTTTGTCATTATAGGGTAAAGTTCACCTTGAATTAAAACTGAATGAACTGATAACAGACAATGGAACTGTGTGCCAGCAGCTTGTTGTACAGTAAGCATATTTCTTTTATAAAAATTAACTAGAAATATCCTCCATTTTGTATTTTTGAATCTTGAACTCCTTATCTTAAATATTTCAGAAACTGTTCTTTGTTTTCTCCAGAAATTAACATCTGTTATGCTGTTCCTTTATTTAGTTGATTTCTAGTTTGTTTTTCTTGTATCTAGTCTACTCAGGGTATTGTGAGTCACTAATTCATTCAACCAGTATTTCTTGAATTTGGATTAAATGATAGATATAGACAATTGAGAATGTATTTATTATAGGATCACAGATAAGGGTGCCTAATTGCCTGTCAGGGGAGATTAGGAAAGGTTCCTCAGGAAGGTACTCTAGAAACTCCACCACAAAGCAGGGCATTATGGACCTGAGGCTAGAACTGAATGCCCATCCTGAGATTATCAGTATTGATTTCTGCCTACCTTGACTTCCTGTTTATATCACCTACCCTCTGGTCAGTTTTTATTATCCAGACTCTAATCTTCTAACTGTTCTGAAAATCTCCTCTTCTAACCCAGTCTACCACCTCTTCTCTCCCACCCAAACCCTTTCTCTTTGTTATCAAAACTACCAGATATCCTTACTTCTGAATGTTTTCTCTACCTTTTCCTTAACTAATATTTGGATACCCCCTGAGGTACTGTTTCTTCTACAGCCTTCTGAAGCAGAGGCTATGTTTTTTCTGTCATACCCACTTACTTTAGGGCCAGGAAGTAGGATGGATACTCTCCTTGCTCTGTTGCTGCTCCAGAGTATATAACGTATTCTCCTATTGTGAAAACCCAGTTCCTTTGTGGCAGTATACTATACTACCCATCTCCGTCCTCTTCCTTCATTCATTGAAAATTGCTGAATCAGGCATTTTTTTCTCCACCCTACCTCCCACCATCATTCTTAGTAATATTTACTTCTACATGGATGGATGACCCAGTCAACATGGTGGTCTCTCAGTTCTTGCCTACCTCATCTTTTCCTCTATTCTACTGAAATGTCATGGGGTGAGAACTTGACATATTAGAAACTTCACCACTTTAAAAATCATGATTTCAAATATCCTACACTCTGAGGACTTCACTCTATTCTTCCAGCTCAATTACTCAAATACTCCTACTGTAATATTTCCTTTTTTAAAAATTTTTTTGTTTTGAAATAACTTCAAGCCTACAGAAAATGTACAAAAATAATACAGAGAACTCTCGCGTGTCCCTTACCCAGATTCACAAACTTTTAACATTTTGACACGTTTACTTCATCTTTCTATGTAAATATTTAATACTGTATATAATATTACTCACTTGTGTTGTTGTTAGTTGCTGTTGAGTTCATTCTGACTCATGGCAACTCCATGTGTTCAGAGTAGAACTGCTCCATAGGGTTTTCAAGGCTGTGACCTTTCTGAAGCAGATGGTCAGGCCTGTTTTCCAAGGTGTCTCTGGGTGGGTTTGAACTGCCAGCCTTTCAGCTAGTAGTCAAGTGCTTAACCACTTGTGCCACCCAGGGTTTACTTGTTTATGTGTAGTTAATTTTTTCTGAACCATTTGAGTGAAGGTTGCGTACATTGTGATTCTTTACCCTTTAATGTGTCAGTGTGTATTTCCTAAGAACAAGGACACTCTTAAATAACCTGAGTCCGAAGGATCCTGGCTGGAAACAGAGAATACCAGAAAGCTGTTTACCTGTGTTTTATTGACGGTGCAGAGGCATTCAACTGCGTGGATCATAACAAGTTATGGATAACATTACAAAGAATGGGAATTCCAGATACTTACTTGTGCTTATGAGGAACCTGTACATAGACCAGGAGGCAGTCGTTCGAACAGAACAAGGGGATACTGTGTGGTTTAAAGTCATCTGTATGCTGAGCAAATAATCCAAGAATCTGGACTATATGAAGAATGTGGCATCAGGATAGGAGGAAGTCTCATTAGCTACCTGTGATATGCAGATGACACAACTTTGCTTGCTGAAAGTGAAGAGGACTTGAACCACTTAACTGATGAAGATCAAAGACTACAGCCTTCAGTATGGATTACACCTCAACATAAAGAAAAGAAAAATCCTCACAACTGGACCAATAAGCAACATCATGATAAACGGAGAAAAGATTGAAGTTGTCAAGGATTTCATTTTACGTGGATCCACAATCAACGCCCGTGGAAGCAGCAGTCAGGAAATCAAAAGATGCATTGCATTGGGCAAATCTTCTGCAAAAGACCTCTTTAATGTGTTAAAAAGCAAATATGTCACTTTAGGGACTTAGGAGCACCTGACCCAGTCCATAGTGTTTTCAGTTGCCTCATGTGCATGTGAAAGCTGGACAATGAATAAGAAAAACCAAAGAAGAATTGAAGCCTTTGAATCATGGTGTTGGTGAAGAATATTGAATAAACTGTGGACTGCCAAAAGAATGAACAAATCTGTCTTGGAAGAAGTACAGCCAGAATACTCCTTAGAAGCAAGGATGACGAGACTTCATCTTCCATACTTTGGTCATGTTATCAGGAGGGATCAGTCCCTGGAGAAGGACATTATGCTTGTTAAAGTAGAGGGTCAGCGAAAAGAAGACCCTCAATGCGATGGATTGACACAGTGGCTGCAGCAGTGGGCTCAAGCATAACAATGATTGTGAGGATGGCTCAAGACCAGGCAGTGTTTCATTCTGTTATACATAGGGTCACTGTGAGTCAGAACTGACTCGGTGGCACCTAACGACAGCAACATTCAAACTTAGGAAATGTAACTTTGCTATAATACTTTTATCTTATCTACAGTTATTATATTCCCATACTTTAATTGACAGTTATTATATTCCAGTTTTATCAACTGTCCCAATAATGTCCTTTATGGCCTTCTTTTTCCCCTCCAGGAATGGGTCCGGTCTAAGATCATATATTGCATTTAGTTGTGTCTGTTTAATTTTCTTTAGTTGGTAATAGTTTTTAGCTTTTCTTTGTCTTTCATGATAACTGACATTTTTGAAGAACTCAGGCCAGTTAGTTTTTCCAATGTTCCTCAGTCTGGGTTTACCTACTAAAAACAGTTCAAGATTTGTTAGCAGTTTTTTGTTTGTTTCCATCTCCCTAGACTGAAAACACATAGCAAAAGTACTTGGCTTAGTTCCCCCTTCACCTCTCTCTCTCCTGCCTTGGTTTGGTTCTAATTTTCATTGGAAATATAATTGGTTGGACTGATTTGTATACATTCAGTTTAAGGTTGTTTTCTCCTACCATTATTGGTTTAATTTAATTTTTTGAATATGTGAACATTTTTTGAATATGTAAAGATTTCAAAAGTCAAAACTATTTGTTTTAGCCATCTAGTGCTGTTCTAACAGAGACACCACAAGTGGATGGATTTAGCAAAGAGGAGTTTATTCTCTCACAGTTCAGTAGGCTACAAGTCCAAATTCAGGGCATCAGCTCCAGGGGAACACTTTCTCCGTTGGCTCTGGAGGAAGGTCCGTGTCATCAATCTTCCTTTGGTCTGGGAGCTTCTCTGTGCAAGAACCTCAGGTCCAAAGGACATGCTCTACTCCTGGTGCTGCTTTCTTGGTGGTATGAGGTTCCTGTGTGTCTCTGCTCCCTTTTCTCTTTTATATCTCAAAAGAGATTGCATTAAGACACTATCTAATCTTGTCAGTCTCATCAGTGTAACCTCATCACAGTGATAGAATTTACAACACATAAGGAGATCACATCAGATTACACAGTCATACAATACTGGGAATCATGACCCAGCCAAGCTGACAGGTATTTTTGGGGGACACAACTCAATCCATGACACTATTCTAAAAGGTATTACTCAGAGATGTGCGTCAATCCTAGCCGCAGACAACCACATTCTCATTGCTGTCCCTATAGTTTTTGCCTTTTCCAAAATATATAAACAGAATCATGTAGTATGTAGCTTTTTGTGTCCTGCTTTTATCACTTAGCATCCTGTTTTTGAGATTCATTCACATTGTTGCATGTATCATTTCTTTTTTAATATATTGTTTTATGTATTTCTTACCTTAACTTGGCAGATACTATTATCCTCATTTTACAAATAACAAAACTGATGCACAGATTGGTTAAATAAACCCTGATTCACACAGGGAGTATTAGAGCCTGGATTCGAACTCAGGCAGTTTGATTCTCTTTTAACTTTTTATTTTGAAATAATTATAGATTCACAGGAAGTTGCAAAGATAGTATAGAGGGGTCCGGTATACCCTTCACCCAGTTTCCCCCAATGGTTACATCTTAATAGCACAATATCAGAACTAGTAAATTGACCTTGGTACAATGTATGTGTTTCTATATCTTTTTATCACATGTGTAGATTTGTATAACCACCATTGCAATCAAGATACAGAACTATTCTACCACCGCAAAGATCTCCCTAGTGCTACCCCTTTATAGTTGCACCGGTTTCCTTCTGCACTACCATCTGTATCCCTAGGCAACCACTAATCTGTCTCCATATCTATAATTGTGTAATTTCAAAATATAAATAGAATCATATGGTATGTGCCTTTTTGAAGATTGACTTTTTTATTCTCTCTCAGATTCATCCAACTTGTTACATGTAGTTTCTTGTAGCTAAAATATCGTTGTGTCACTATTTTAATCCACTCTGCCAATTTCTGTCTTTTAATTGGTGAATTTTATGCCATTTAACTGTTTTAGTATATGTGCATTCAAAGCAAGCACTACTATACCGTTTACTTTTAATATAATTATTGATATGTTAGGCTTAAGTCTGCCATTTAATTTTTTGTTCTGTTTGTTCTCTCTGTGTTTTGGTTTTTGTTTTCTTTTTCCTGACTTCCTATAGGTTACTTGAAAATTTTTTAGAATTTCAGTTTGATTTATCTATAGTGTTTTTCTATTTACAAGCTATCTCTTTGTGTAGCTTTTTTAGTGGTTTCTTAAGTATTACATTATACATATATAACTTATGTAGGGTGCTGGTGTTGACCTTTCACCAGTTAGAATAAAGTATAGAAACCTTACTTCTCTTTAAATCCCTTTACCCTCCCCCATTTATAAGTGTCTTACATATTTCTTTTACATACCTACACTATTTTTGCTCTTTCCGTTTTTTCTTCTTTCCTGATGTTTCACAATTCCTTTTTTTTTTTTTTATCATTTCCTCTCTTTTTAGAGAATTTCCTCTAACCATTCTATTAAGGTAGGTCTTTTGGTGGCAGATTCTCTTAGTTTTCCTTTATCAAAGAATGCCTTGATTTTCCCTTCATTCCTGAAGAATATAAAATTCTGGGTTGACAAGTGTTTGTGTGTGTGTGTGTTTTGTTTTTAGCTACTTCCTTCTGACCTGTATGGTTTCTGATGAGAAATTTACTGTCATTCAAATTGTTTTCCTTTATAGATAATGTATCGTTTCTCTGGCAGCTTTTGATATTTATTTCAGTTTTCTATGTGTTTTAGTGTGATGTGACTGTAATGTGTCTTGGCATGGATTTCTTTGAGTTTATCTTGTTTGGAGTTTGCTTAGCCTCTTGAATCTGTACATGTATGTCCTTTGCCACATTTGGAAAAATTTCAGCCATTATTTCTTTGAGTACTTTTTCAGCCCCATCATCTTTCTCCTCTCCTTTCAGAACTCCTATGACACAAATGTTAGGTCTTTTGTTATAGTCTCAGAGGTCCCTGAGGCTCTCTTCTTCCCCCCCCCCCCCCAGTCTATTTTCCCTCTTTTATTCATATTCGGCAATTTCTATTGTTCTGTCTTCAAATTCACTGATATCCTCTGTCCTCTCAATTCTGCTGTTGAGCTGATCCATTGAGTTTTTTTATTTTGGTTATTATATTTTTAAGTTCTAAAATTTCCACGTGGTTTATCTTTTTGTGTTCTATTTCCTTACTGAAACTTTGTGTTTTTTCCTTTGTTTCAGCCTTGTTTGTAATTGCTCATTGAATCATTTTATGATGGCTGCTTTATCATTTTTATGATAATTCTAACATCTGTGTCATCTCTGTGTTGGCATCTTTTGATTGTCTTTTCTCATTTAAGTTGATATTTTTCTAGCTCTTGCTGTGATGAGTGATTTTTTTTACCACATCCGGGACATTTTGGTTATTGTCTTATGGGATTCTGGATCTTATTTAAATGTTCTCTTTTAGTTGGCCTCCTCTGACACTGTACTGCTAGGGAAAAGGGGTGCCTCCTTATTACTGCCAGTTGGGGTAAAGTCCAGGTTCCCAACTCAGCTTCCATTGACACCCTGGGTGGGGGAGTTGAGAAGTGAGAAGGGTTCCTCGTTAATGGAGAATGGCAATAGGAGTCAACCTTCCCACTAGGCCTCTTCTGACACCACCATCCTGGCTGGGATCGGGAGGGGTACCTTGTAATAATTGCTCCCCTTGTGGCCTCTTCTGACAGTGTATGGTGAGGACAGGTTGATTACCCCTGGAACGTGGTGAAAGACCTGGCTTTCCTCTCATCCTTTTCTGACACTCTCCTGGCGGGGATGGGGAGAAGCGTCTTATTACTGTTGGATGAGAGTGGAAGTCCGGACTTCCCATGTGGTCCTACTGACACCTTGGAGAAAGCGGCTCATTAGAGTCTGGTGAGATCGAAGTCTAGGCTTCCCACTCAACCTTTGTTGACGAGAGTGATGGTGGAGCCCTAGTTTTTTTATGGTGTGTGGTTGGAATATGGTAGTAATGTCTAAAAAGAGTTTTTGTCTTAGACAGCTCATTTCTTGGCTCTTTGGCTAGAGCTGGTTTTCTTGAGAACTTTGTCTACTCCCGTTGGTGTTTCTGGGTTGCTGGTTTCTCTGGCACTCAATCCAGGATATATGAAGCGAAAAGAAAGCCTTGGGAATTCACTGCCATGTCTTTCTTTGGGTTCCAAGGTTTTTAACCACTTCCCTTCTTATCTCCACCTTTAAGAGTCTTCTTGTGTTTGCATTATATCTGAAGTCCAGAGTTTTTGGCCATGCTAGGTGGGAAGGATAGGGAGGCATGCATCTACTGCGTCTTGTCCTAGAGCTAAAACCAGTTCATTTCTTTTTATTCATGAGTAGTATTGCGTTCTATGAAATTTGTTTATCTGTTTACCGGTTGATGGATTTTTGGAATGTTTCCATTTTTGGCTATTATAAATAAAACTGTTATAAACATTAATGAACAGGTCTTTATATGGACTTATGCTGGTCTGTATCCTTTTCTTCCTTCTCTTCTTTTTCACGGAGTTTCTTAAGCCTCCTCTCTCCACTCTCACTGACTTGCAGCAACAGAGCTTTGTGGAATTGATTGTTCATTTCTCAACTTTAAGGTATTTTGAAGTCTGTGATATTCTTTGTTTTCTAGTAATGCTGAAGGCATGGTTTGGTGTGTAGTTTTCTTTGTGATGCTTGTTGAACTTAAGGTTTTGGGGGATGATGTTTGGAGAGATTCATACCCTAGCGTTGCTTTTGTCTTTCAGTCCTGGAAGCTGCCCACCGTGACATTTCATCCATTGATCATCTCCGTGTTCTTACTCTCTCCTGTTTTTCTTTCCCTTTTGTTTTTCTTCCATGATCTGCCACTACAATAATTTTCTTGCAACTTCCCTAAACTCCTCTGCGCTTCTCTTCATCCTTCTTATTTATCTGGAAAAAAACCCTGTGTGAATGAACCCAGTCTCTTCCTCTGCATTCAGTCTCCACCTGTGTATTGCTGGAGAAAATCACACAGACTGATTTGACCTTTGATTCATGATCACAAACCTTATGTGAGCACTTATAACTGCACTGGCATTTTATTGTACTTCTCTAGTATATCTACTGGATTTTTCATCACCACAGACTGGTGAATCAAAATTTGCAAACCTGTATTTACTTCCATATTTTTGTCCTTATGTTATGCTGGCGAAGGTATTCCTTCTCTTGTCAAGGGTCAGTTCTTCCATCTGAGCTCTGGATTCCATTCATTTACCCTATTTGAGAACTTTGCTCCTTCAGTTATCTCTTCTTTGTCCTATGTCATCAGCCTTACCCTCTCTCTTCGATTGTTGTCATCAATGTTTAATCATGTCATAGCGTCTCCCATTCTGAAAGGCACGCCTCCCCAGACCTGATTTTCACCCCCCCACATAGCTGATGTCCCCTTTTCTCTGCTCTTTTGAAGGCAGACTTCTTACACACACAAAATAAATGTCTAATAGATATATGTCTAATAGATACAACACACCAACACACACACACACATACACCAACACACACACACACACACACACACACACACACACACACACACAAGCTCTGTCCATTTAAAGGGTCTATAAGCAATGCCATACCATAATCAGCACACTTAACACCCAGGTTTTGGTTTCTAAATACCATTCGCCAATCAGCACTGTCCAGTAGATCTTACTGTGATGATGGAAATGTTTTTTATCTTCCCTTGATAGCCACTAGCTACATGTGGCTACTAAAAACTTGAAATATGGCTAATATGACTAAGGAAGTGAACTTTTAATTTGGTTTAGTTTTAAAAAAAAAATGATTTATTGTGTTTTCAGTGAAGGTTTACACAGCAGTTTAGGTGTCCATTCAACAGTTTCTACACAGATTGTTCAGTGACATGGGTTGCATTCTTCACAGTGTCATTCTCAGTATTTCCGTTCTGGTTGTTCTGTTTCCACTAGTTTCCCTGTCCTCTTACCTTCTCGTCTTTATTTTAAAGTAATTGCTGACTGTTGATCTCATATATATGATTATTTAAAGGAGCACAGTACTCACAGGTGATAGTCTTTATTTTGTAAGCCAGTCTGTTACTTAACTAAAAGGTTACCTCAGGCTAGTTTCAGTTCACTGTTTAAAGAGTAACTCAGGGCAACAGTCTCGGAGAGTCTTCCAGTCTCAACCGGTCTAGTAAGTCTGTTTTTTTGTGTGTGTATGCTTTTTGTTTGTTTTTGGAAGTTTAGATTGTGTTCCACACTTTTCTCCCATTCTATCAGGGTGCATCTATTGTGTCCCTGATCAAAACAGCCAGTAGGGGTAGTCAGGCACCATCTAGTTCTTCTGGTCTCAGGGTAGATGAGGCTGTGGTTTGTGTAGACTGTTATTAGTCCTTCACTGAGTCTTTGGTTTCCTTCTTTCTCTTTTGTTCCAGATGAGTAGAGACCAATAGTTCTATCTTAGATTAATTTTGTTTAGTTTTAATTAATTTAAATTTAAATATCAACTTGTGGCTAATGGCTACAGTATTAGACAGTGCAGCTGTAGTAAAAAGAGCCTGGACTCCTGGGAGCAGTGACTGATTTCAGCTCTGGGGCAGGGAAAATATAAGATGAACCTAGAACATCTTGTAGAGTTTGAAAGTAAGAAAATATTCAAGAAATAATGGGGCTGAAGACATTATGCTGAGTAAAATAAGGCAATCACAAAAGGATAAATATTGTATGACCTCACTTATATAAAAAGACAAGAACAGACAAAATATGTAGAGACCAAGGTTTATTAGTGGTTACCAGGGGTGAGAGGGAGGGGAAAGGGGGGGTTATTGCTCGTGGAGTACTGAGTTTCGGTTTACAGTTACAAAAAAATAGCACTGATTAAGGCTAGGTTTGTAAAACCAGTTAATGCAGTTGCTGTCAGTAAGTTGCACACCTATAAAAAGTTAAATTGGCAAAAGTTGTATGATAGAAAAAAAGTTGTATGTAAAAAGTTTTTACAACCAAAAAAGAAAAAGGAGAAGCTGCTGAGGCTGCTTATGTACAGCCAAACAACTCATGGGATTTAGTTCCTTGGTTTGGAGGTTTATGGTCATTCTTAAATGGGAGATTCCAGTTAATTGGCCTAATAACATTTTTAGCGCTTCTGTTCTACCTCCTAGTTTGTTGCCCAGCGCCTGGGGTCTTAAAAGCTTGCAAGTGGCCATCCAAGGCACAGCAATTGGTGTCTGTTCACCTGGAGCAGCAGAGGAAGGAGAGTCAGGAATAGGAGGAGGAAATGGAATGTGTGACTAATTGCCTCTGTAAATAACTGCCTCCTTTGCAGTGAGACCAGAAGAATTGGATGGTGACTGGCTACCATTACTAAACATTTTGATCAAAGGTTCTACAGAAGAATCTTGATCAAAATAGGGGAAATGCCGAACACAGTTTCAAATTCTAATGGAATCCGTACCTTTGGGAGTCATGAGGGCTGGATGAACCCATGAAACTGTTGCCTTGAGATAATCTTTAAACATTAAACCAAAAATATCCCGAGACTATCTATGGTCTTGGGGAACATTTAGCTCAATTGGCGTAACATAGTTTTTAAATAAAATGTTCTATATTCTACTTTGGTGAGTAGCATCTGTGGTCTTAAAAGCTTGTGAGTGGCAGTCTAAGGTACTCTACTGGTCTCACCCCATCTGCAGCAAGGGAGAATGAAGAAAATCAAAGACACAAGGGAAAGATTAGTCCAAAGGACTAATGGACCACAACTACCACAGCCTCCACCAGACTGAGTC
>NW_004444068.1:2638006-2712997 GCF_000243295.1 Trichechus manatus latirostris | reverse complement strand
CTACCACAGCCTCCACCAGACTGAGTCCAGCACAACTAGATGGTGCCCAGCTACCACCACTGACTGCTCTGACAGGGATCACAATAAAGGGTCCCGGACAGAGCTGGAGAAAAATGTAGAACAAAATTCTAACTCACACACAAAAAAAAAAACCAGACTTACTGGTCTGACAGGGACTGGAGAAACCCTGAGAGTTTAGCCCCCAGACACCCTTATACCTCAGTAATGAAGTCACTCCTGAGGTACACCGTTCAGCCAAAGATTAGACAGGCCCATAAAACAAAACGAAGAGTAACTATGGGCACACCAGCTCCGGGGCAAGAATGAGAAGGCAGGAAGGGACAGGAAAGCTGGTATTGGGAAACCCAAGGTCGAGAAGAGGAGAATGTTGACATGTCGTGGGGTTGGCAGCCAGTGTCACAAAACAGTATGTGTGTTAATTGTTTAATGAGAAACTAGTTTGCTCTGTAAACTTTCATCTAAAGTACAATTAAAAAAAAAAAAATCCTGTGAATTCTTCTTAAAACCAAACAGTAGTTTAGCTTAACTAGTAAAGAATATCTGCCTTGAACTTTGTGCTCCTTTAAGATCTACCTATATGAGATCAAATTGACAATGGCAACTCGAAAGTTAGATAGGAATCTAGGAGGCAGCACATTTATATTAATGGGGGAGGAACAACTTGGAAAAGGAGGGTGAGAATGGTCGCACAACTTGTACATGTAGAAGTTGTTGAATTAGCATATATTCTGCTATGTATATTCTTAACAGCAGCAACAAAAATAAAATAAAATAAAAGGAGCAGTCACAAGAAAGACAGCAATACTAAATGTGTATACATCTAATAAGAATTTCAAAATACTGAAGAATGAAGAGTGCAATAGAAAAATCCACAATCAAACTTGGGGATTTTAACATTGTCCTTTCAGCAATTAAAAAGGCCCTATAAAGAAAACTCAGTTGGCATATAGAAATTATGTTCCACATTGATTTGACCTAATTGACATTTTTAGAATATTACATCTAACGACATTATTTAAAGGTTATCTATCCAATAAAAAGGAAAACATGAATCTCCAAGAAGACTTGTAAACAATAGCCAAAAATTAGAAATATAGCAAATATGCAGTGACAGAAAAATGGAAAAATGGTGTACATTTATATAATTAAATGGTTCTAAACAATAAAAGGAATCAAGCATTTAAAAAAAAAAAAAGGTTTTCTCTTTATGACTGATTATAAGCAATTTGTTCATGACATGTCTTGAGTTTTTTTGTTTTGGGTTTTTTTTTTTAATGTTTCTGTGCTTAAGAGTTCATTGCTCTTTAATCTGTGGGGTTTAGTTTTAATCAGATTTGAAAATTTTTCATCTTTTTTTTTCAAATTTTTTTTATACTGCCCCTTTGTTTGGATACTCCAGTTAATGTATTTTAGGCCACTTGAAATCATTCCACAAACCTGCTCAATTTTTTTCAACCTTTTTTCTCTGTATTTTGGATACTATCTATTGCTATATCTTTGTTTACTAATCTTTTCTTCTGCTGTGTCTTATTTTCTATCAATCCCATCCAGTGTGTTTGTTGTATCAGACCTTGTATTTTTATCTCTGGAGTTTCCATTTTTAGTATCTTCTATGTCTCTATTGGACATGCAACATAGTTACAACTTTTTTAATGTTCTTGTCTACTAATTCTAATCTGTGTTCTGTTTCTGTTGATTTTTGTTTTCATTACGGGTATGTTGTTCTTTGCGTTCCTGGTTGTTGTTGTTATTATTACTATTTTTTTGCAAGGCAATGCCAGACATTGTGAAATTGCTGAATATTTTCATATTCTTCTAAATATTCTTGAGTTTTGTTCAGGGCTCAGTTAAATTACTTGGCAACAGTTTGGTCCTTTGTGGCCTGCTTTGAATCTTTTTTGATGGGACAAGAGGAGCCTTTAGTCTAGGTCTTATATTTTTCCTCTACTGAGGCAGCACCCATGAATCACCAGGTTTTCCATTATGGCTGGTGGGAACAGGAACTATTGCCTGCCATCTGTGGACTTAGAGAATTGTTTCCTCTGCTGTTTTCAAATGACTCTTTTCTCCAGTCTTAGGTAGTTTCCTCACATGTGTATGCTTATTGGCTTTCAGCTGAAGACTTTAGGGGGATTCTTTCAGCTTCCTAGAGGAAAGTCTGTCTGTCTGTCTGTCTGTCTCTCTCTCTCTCTGTACTTCCCTTCAGTACTCTGCCTTGAGAATTCTAGCCACTTTGACCTCCCTCAACTGAGAGCTCTGTCTCCTCTTTCAGGGTGACCATCTAGAAGTAAGCTTGGCTCGTCTTGTTTACTCTCCCTGTCAGGGATCACTGCCTGCACTACTGGTTTTGTCCATGTTTTAGTTGTTTCAGGTGGGCCAGTAAATCCAGATCCCGTTAACTGCATCTTGGCTGGACTTAGACATTTAGTTTTAAAAAAGAAAAATCCAAGGAAAAGATTCAGATCAGTCTGTATTTTCAGCAAGTTTGGACTAAATTTATTTCCCTTTGTAATTTCTAGATAATGTATTGATATCAAATACTTCATATGTCATGTATAAAAAAAATTTTACAAGATAATCAAGTATATAAAGATTATCTTCAACATTTGCTTTCTGCCCATCCATGGTTTGTGATGTGAAACTGCTTGATTTATTGATTAGAACAGTTATATCCTAGGTAATTAGGAAAATAATGTTTTAGAATATATGTAGCAAATGTTTATTTAATAAAGTTACTTAAATTTGACAGAAAACATTTTTAAACCTTCTTACATTTCAAAATTTATTTAGAGTACTGACAGTTTTTATAGACTCATACTTTAGGTTTATGGACTTCATTGTTTTGTGGGTATTCTTTTTCTTTTTTTTTTTTTTTAATTGTACTTCAGGTGAAGGTTTACAGAACAAATAGTTCCTCGTTAAACAGTCAGTACACATACTGTTTTATGATATTGGTTAACAACCCCACGACATGTCAGCCCTCTCCCTTGTCGACCTTTTTTTTGGTGAAAATATACAGAGCCAAAGATACACCATTTCAAAAATTTCTACATGCACAGTTCAGTGACATTACGTTCTTCCAGTTGTGCTGCTGTTCTCACTTTAGATGGTTTACAGAACAAAATAGTTTCTCATTAAACAGTTAGTACACATGTTGCCCTAATGACAGTGGTTAACAGCCCCGTTTTGTGGGTATTCTTATGGAAGTCTTTGTATACTGTACTGTATTTTCCTCATTTTTTTTAATACCTCATAAAGGTATAGTTAATAGATTTTCTGTAATATAGATTTCTCATAATTAGTGTTTACGTTTGATAAATTTGGTATTGCAAGGAGATGAATGCAATATTTTCAGGCAGAGTGGGAACGTAGAAAGATGTGGACTTCATTAACAGAGTTAGAAAGTAGAATTTGAGTCTTGGCCTGCCTCTACAAGTTGTGTTACGTGTTCAGGCCTTACTTTGTTACTTTCTCATACAATCTCTTTGAACCTTACTTTTTTCTTTAAAATGGCGTGATGATACTCATCTCAAAGGCAGTTGTCATTGTTAGATGCGTTTTCTGAAAGTGTATCATAAACTGTAACTGCTATATGAAAACCAGGTATCATTTTGAGGTTTAGCTTGAGAGGAAGATTTGCATGTACTTCTGCCTAACGTTAAAACCTAGAAGTGTCACTTGGCTTATTCTTTCTTTGGTTTGTTTCAGAAATTTTTTTAATTTGATTTTTGATACCCAGTTTAATGGAATTAAGTTGTGTTATCATTTCTCTATTTCCTCAGCATCACACCACTTGCACTTAATCCACACAGTGATCTGTAGGTTGTGGAGAGAAATAAGAACATTGCCCAACAGTTCTACATCTGCGCCCACATGTTTCAACAAAGAATACTTTTCAGCAACACTCATGAGTGTCTCTTAGGTATTAGGATGTGCAGACCTATAGGCATTAAACTAAACGTATGAACTCTGTAATATTTAGTGAGAAAATTTGAGGAGCAAGTCATTAAGTGAAATTCTTTGTTCTCTGTAAATGCCAGTGAATGTAATCTGTGGAGTGGATTGTTTGCAATATTGGTTTTTATGGTCTAAAAAATTTTCTACAGAATGATGCAGGAGCTGTTCCTGAGAATCAGAATAAAAGGTTACAGAACTATGTGAAAGTTTGCCCTGTAGTTATGAATCGGATTTTAAGTGGAAACCACAGTTGTTTCCTTTTTTCTCATTCATGCTTTAGCAGAGGATATGATGCCATAGAGCTGGCTTGGTTTGTAATTCATTCAGTTGAAGTTCTCACTGCTTTCTTTTCCCTTTTAGAAGCCATACCAGTTTTGATGTATTGTCAAACTACAAAATGCACTTGTTGGATATTTAGGGGGGAAATTTAAATATTATTCGGCAGTCTCAGTACTGACTGGCATTCCAATTTAGTGCTATTTTGAAAACATAGCATAAGTAAATAAATGCATATATGCATATTCTTGTGTTAGGTCGTATATGGGCATACAACTGCAGACACATAGGAAGCAATTTTGAACTCTTTGAATATATTAATTTGTGTTTTATATTGTTTAACTTGAACATAGCATGTTAATTCTCTTTTATTCTACCTTAGCATCAAGGCATGCCATGGGTTGCCTCTCATAAATGGACAAAGCTGTGACCCTTATGCGACTGTTTCTCTGGTGGGCCCTTCTAGGTAATGTTTGTTGACTTATTACTAGGTTTTTAAGTTCTGAATGGACAAAAGATTTATAAAACTGAGGTTCTAAGAGCAAATGCTGAATGATTATTAATGATACAAAGTAGTGAATGCTTTGAAAGAAAGCCTTCGATGAATTGTTACATCCTTGAAAGCAACCAAATCCTGTTTTATAGAAAGAAAATAACGGGTACCATTTCAGATTTTCCAGACTCTTAGGCTGTGGGGAATAGCCTCAGTTTTACACTAGTTAAGATGATCTTTAAAACACAGACTTGGCTATTTCAGTTATCAGTGTTCCTACTTTCAGATATTTTAAGAGTTTATAAAGGTAAAATCCTGATTTAATAAATGCCATTTCAAAATAACAAGGACTGAAAATATCTTTTCCACTCATGGAATTTGTGCTCCACAGAGAGAATTCCATGCTGTAGACAAACTGCTGATGTACCAGAATGTGATGAAGTGTACTGTATTATTGATTTAAATGTTTAATGGTGCTTATAAAGAAACCTACAGGACTTTGTAATATTTTATATTTTATAACTTCATTATGGTTTCTTTCAGGACCTGACTGATCTGAAATTTGTCTAAAACTTGAAGGTTTAGAATCAGGAAGCAAAAAACACAATATTCTCCTCTACACACTCAGGCATGCCCGCTCCTCCTTCCGAACCCCAAGCTCTCTAGTTATTTTTTAGAAAATCACTAACAGGTCATTTTGAAAAATATATCTATATATGTATATAAAGTACCTAGCACTTACTGGGTACTCCAACAATAGAATACTATTATTATTACAGACGTTTTAAAATTTAAAAACAGATAACTCAATCCTATAACATTAATGTTATCAGATGGATTTTTGCTTGCATGTTAAAAATGTTCAGTCTAACAGATTTTATAATCTATACCTGACAGACATACTCTTTCGTATGATTGTTCAGTAACATACACAAAAACTGGCATATGAATTTGTGTTTTAAAAAGTCATTATTGGTTTTGATATTGTACTATAGTTGTATAAGATGTCAACGTTGAGGGAGTCTGCGGGAAGGCTGCACAAGACTTACCTGTACATTTCTTTGCAACCACCTGTAAATATATAATTATTTCAAAATAAGAAGTTAAAAAAAAAAATCACTGTTGGAGCTGAAGCCCAAGGAGTAAACTGAGTTAAGAATGCTTTTTGTGTTCCTCAGGTATTTTTCAACATAGATAAAGGTACTCCAGATCTCATTGTCTTCCTTCTCACTCTATATAGAGTTACAGAATATTATATATTGCTTATATAATGGAGTATGTTTTTTAAAACTCCTGAAGAAAACTTGACAGTCTAGTATAGCCACAGAGGGAATAATATTCAATCTTGGCATATATAGAATACACTGAGCTTGTGTATTCTTTGATTTTAGTTTGTAGAAACACTGCAATTCCTCCCCTACCCCAAGTAATATTTAGAACTACAGTCTTCCCTGAGTCATCTTAACAGTTAAACAAAGATCAGTCTCCCTGGTTGGAAATAGCATGTTTTATAATTGTGTACTATTAAGTTCTACAAGGTAAAACTCTACCACATTGGAACAGGAATGACCAAAAGAAGACAAAAGTAAAGAAGAAAACAAGCAATCCACAGTTTAACGAAATCTTTTATTTTGAGGTAACTTTTTGTTTTATATAAATGTTATTAACATTGAATATTTAATAATTGAATGCTGGTTGACTTCTTTTCTCAAACAATTGCCACGATAACCATTTTATCAAAAGCAGTTTTGACAAGTCCACATCTATATAGGTGGTTCTCTTAGGGTTCTCTAGAGAAACAGAACCAGTGAGATATAGGTAGGTACATGTAGAGAGATTTACTTCAAGAGATAAGCTCATGCGATTGTAGGGGCTGGCAAGTCCAAAATCTGTAGATCATATGACAGGCCAGAGTCTCCTGGTGGCTCATAGGCTTGTGGGAGGCAGACAAGTCCAAAATCCATAGAACAGGTAGCAGGCTGGAGAATTCTGCAGGCTTGCATCCCAGGATTTGTAGGACAGGCAACAGGAAGACTGAGGGTGGAGAGAGAGAGAGTTCGGCCAGAATATGTATTTATAGTCTGGAGGCAGACCATACCGTAAGGAAACTTCACTTTCAACTGATTGATTACAGTAGATTACATTATGGAAGATGATTACGTTGTATTGCATTAGATTGCATTGTGGAACAGCAACTAGTCTAGTTTTGGCCAAACCACTGGATCCACAACCTAGCCAAGATGACATGAAATTAACTATATCACAGTGGTTCTAAATCAATAAGAAAGTATATAGTAATTATCATTTAATATTATAATCTAATAAGTCATTTTTTTAGAACAAATATTCAGCTTTATTTTCATTTGGATTTCCAACTCTGCTGCCTTAGCCAATAGGAAGTAATGTAAGTAAAACTGTAGTAACATGAAGAGCTTGGTATTAATACATTTAATTCCAGAAAGCTATTAAAATGTTTGTCCAAGTTCTTCACATAAGAAGATGAGCCCAGCACATTACTTATTGCTAGCATACGTTAATAAGGAACTCCTTCAGCAACTAAGAAGCCTTGGTGGTGCATTGACCTGGCTGCTAGCCGAAAGGTGGCTCCAGTTGGAGAAAAGACCTGGTGATCTGCTCCCATAAAGATTACAGCCTAGGAAAGCTTATGGGGCAGTTCTGCTCTGTCCTGTTGGGTCCCTGTGAGTTGGAATGAAGTAGAGGGCACACAACTTTAGCAACTATGTAGCAGTTAAGCATTTCTCTTCTGAATGCAGTAGAACCATAATGTGATGCAATGTAGGGGAGGCCCAATATAGAAAACAAAGGCAGAGAGCTCTGATTGGTTTGGGAGTGGGAGACCTAGGGCAACACCCACTCCCCAGTCATCCTGTCACACCCTCCTCTGCCATCCCACCTCATCTGGCCTACCACCTGACCCATGGGGCCGCAGGACTCTGCAGAGGACTGTTTGAAAACCACTAGGGAGGTAAGTATATCAGCACTCGGTAGATCTGAATTCTACTCCCAGCTGATTTTGAACAAGTCACTAAGTGAGACTCAGCTTCCTTCTCTCGTAAGAGGATAATTTTGTAAGGGAATAACATAACAGCCCTGCCTAACTCATAGAGTTTTTATAAGGCCCAAATGTGAGAATGCTTGAGACCATAAAGTACTATATGATTAAGGCCTAATTACAGTATTCTTTTTGCAGCTTAGCCTAATTCACTGTGGATACATGCTTATTTTTATGGAGATCTTCAGCTGCCTTGAAGTTGTCCCAAATACAGTGCTTTGGAGTTCTTTACTTGGAGCATTGTTAAAGAAATCCTTTTTCATATTATTTGAAAACTACAGAAAAAAATAAACTCTCTAAAAGGTTGTGTTCTAATAGTGGAACATGTTGCAGTTGAGATTAACATTTAAGAAAGGTTTGAAAAAAGAAGTTACATCTGTTGCTTTTTCTCTGTGTGTGTGTGTGTGTGTGTGTGTGTGTGTGTGTGTGTTGATATTTCAAGGTAGAGTGAATGAGGGCACATCTAGTGGTGAATGATTACCATTTTCTGGTAGAGGAACACAGGCTGAAGGAAATGTCAAAAGTGAAGTAGAAAGAATTGTAGAGGTGGAGTCAAGGGAGAACAAAAATCAAAAGAAAACGTACCAATGTGAGACTTTTCCATTTCCTGGCTAACGACTTAGTATGCTCGTTCTGCATTTATTAATGGCATGGAGAAAACAAAGAAGACAGCAACAAAAGGGGCTACTGACTAAAGGCAGTCACACTCTCCATTAATCCCCATACCTTAAACCTCAGATGGGATAGAATCTACCATGCCTCAGGGGTCCTTAATAGCTGAAGGTCAAGGCCTCACCTGCTTGCTGTATCCTAGAGTACCTATTAGGCCTATTTGTTGAGGTGATTGATTATAAAGGTTCAGTCTTTGCTCTCTAGTTAGAGTAACAGTCACAATGTCTGCACATGCATGTATATACACTGCACTAAAGCATAGTAGTACTAGGGAGGTCAGATGAGCTCTGCTCCAGGTGAGATGGTGGGGATGGCTTAAAGAAGGGCTGGATTTTCTTAAGTGAGAGGAAAGAGAGTATTTGAGAGAAGGAACATTTTGCAGAGCCACAAAGACAGTAAAGCAGAAAGTTAGTCCAAAGAGCATGAAATAGTGATTTGACTGGACGGTTTGTATAAGAAAATAATGAGAACCAAGACTAAAAAGGTAGAGTAGGAGCAGCTAATAAAAGGCCTTCAGTGCTAGGCCGAGATGTTTAAATTTTAGTCATTGAACCTGGAAGTGATAAGAGTAAAGCAGTGTTTTAGGAAAAATTAACTATAATCTGTGGACTTAGGTGGCTTAGGGAGAGAGAAAAAAGATTGGAAGACTGTTGTAGTTTAGGTGTTAAAAACGGGCCTGATTCAAAAGAGTAATACAGGAATGGATAGGAAGGGGAAGATGAGAAAGAAACTACCAAGTTCAAGCTAACAAATTGCTTATAGAAGAAAAGAAAAAGAGTTGTCCCCATGGTTTCAAATCTGGAGAAATGGAAAAATTAGGAAGAAGGAAAACATAAGTAGTTCTGTTTGGAACGTAATGACCTTGAGATCCAACATGGAAAATCTTCAAATAGTTCATGACTGAAACCTAAGAGAGGTGGTTGTAGATGAAGACTCAGGATTTCTTACAAAAAGTCACAAAAGCTTAGGGTGTTCAATAAAGGAGAAAAGCGAAGAAGCTCAGTTCTGCCATTTATTAGATATTCAGCTTTGTGTGTGTCATTTAATTTCTGTATTTCACCTTCCTCCTATTTTAAAATGAGGATAATGAATCTAGCCCTGCCCGCCTCAGAGCCGAATTTTGATGAACAAAGGAGATAATGGATATGAAAGCACTTTGGATGTGAAAGCACTTTGTAAACTGTACAGCATTATGCAGCTCCAGGTTATTTTTAGAGTAAAATAAAAGATGAAACTTTGGAGAATACCCATGTTTACAGTTCTGAGAAAGAAGAGGTACCAGAGGAAGAAGCAAAAAGAGCAGACATTTGCCAGGATTAAAAAAAAAAAAAGTTGCCTTGAGACAATTCTGACTCATGACAACCCCGCATGTGCAGAGTAAAACAGTGCTTCATAAGTTTTCATGGCCGCGACTTTCCAGAAGCAAATGCTAAGCCTTTCTTCAAGGTGCCTCTGGGTGGGTTTGAAACTGCCAACGTTTTGGTTAGTAGCTGAGTGCTTAACCATTTGTACCACCCAGGGAGTCCTAGTGCCCCTAGTGCCAGGATAGTGCCCCAGGAAACTCAAAGAGTGTTAATAGGAAAGGAGGTATAGTCGTATAATCACTAGTGCAGATGTTACAGAGAGGTCAGAGAAGGTAAGAACTAAGAATTGATCACCACATTTGGTGATTAAGAGAGAGGTTTTAGGAGAGTGATCTGCGCAGAAGGCGCATTATAAGGAGGTTACTGTGGTGCGTGGGTGGTGAGGAAATGGAAGCTGTTAAGGATGGATTAGTTTTGAGATATTTGTCTGTGAAAGGAAAGAGATAGGAAGATTAATTTAATTAGGTGGAGGATTTTTTTTCGACTCGAGTGAGGTGAATGAGCTGGTAAAGCTATAATTAAAATAGATTGAGTGCTTATGCTTGTTGCATACTGTGTGTGGGTGGGGTAGTCCCAGAAAAGAGGAGGATCATGTCATTCTCTTGTTCAGGAGAAGAATATGAGAAAACTCAAATAGAAAGGCCTGTGTGAGAGTGACGTATTCAGGTGCACAGTAGTTGAGGAAGTTCCTGTAATGTTCTTGATATTTTTAGCAGGAATGTGAGCAGAAAGTGCAAGGATAGGACTGGTGGGAAAGTCTTCAAACAATTCTTAGCATGTGCAGCTTCATTGTGATGGGAAGATTACATGCGAGCCAGAGAACCTTATGCTGCTCTGTATAGAGTGGCTAGGAATGGTATGGAGGCAAAGGTTTCTTTGGACTTTTTTTTTTTTTTTTTTTTAACACCACCTCCCTGATATTTCCATGGCTATTTTCATATTTAGCTTTTGGGTAAAATAGTATCTGGGCATTTCTTTCCAGTATCCTCCATATTTACGGTTGAACATTTTGAGGATGATAAATTTTTTAAGTTCATGTAGGAAAAAGATACTTAAAATTTTTTTTTTTACTAAAATATTTTGTTACACAATTTTTTTTAACTAAAGTATTTTGTTACAGGTAACCAGATCCAGCAGTTACACGAGAAAGTCCCAGTTCCAGGTAGAAGAGGAGGACATTGAAAAGCTAGAAATTAGGTATGTACCTTTGAATTTTACAGAATTGCTTTTTTCTGTGCCAAAAGAAAACCCTAAATTTAACTTAAAAAAGTGAGCTAAGCTTAATCTAATTCTTATTAGCAGGTTGGTTGGTGAAACCTGCATCATCAGTTTAAATCCAAATTGTATTTTCTGAATTGAATTTCTGTGCAGAAATAGACAAGGTGTATTTATTTTATAAACAAATATGACCTAATCTTCAGTTATTATATTAATTTTTAATTTTTCCCAAATGTAATTGTTCCTTAAATTTTTGAATCATAGCATAATGGGTACAAAGAATATATAGAAAATCAATTATATCTCAGTCAATTTAGAAATAATTTTTTTATTCTTCTTAACATATCTGCTGTCTAACAGAAATTTCAGTGAGGTAAGGAGTCTCGTAAGATAATTCAACAGGTGCATGTGTTTGAAGTTTGTGCTATTTCCTAGGTCTTAAATATTTATGCTATTTGGGAGGGGAAAGTTGTTGTAAATGCATGTGTAGGTGTGATGTTAACAGTGTGTTCATCTAAAGGGTATATTACTCATATGTTTGGAATGATCAGGTAGTGTATTTTTCTAAATCACCCAATTTACATACTAATTGGTTATAATTGAGAGAGAAACTGTAGTGTTGTGTTGGTTTCTTTTCTCAAAATCAACAAAGTAATTCTGTAGTCCTTATTGCTACAGATTAAAATAAAGCCTAGACTTGAAACTAGAAAACTTAAGTGATTTCTTTTAGACTTTAAATTTACTTTCTGTGCTTTTAAATAAAAGCTAGTCCAGTATTTGCTTTTCTAGTCTAGATAGTGAGGCCTATGACAATGCTAACATCGCTTACTTTTAAGCATGTAAAATTAATGCTGTAATAAACACATCAAAGTGATTTGAAGCTATTCGGGGTGTGTGTTCTCTTAAACATTGTTTGCAAAAAATGAAGCCAGTTTTCCATTTTCAGGATCGACTTATGGAACAATGGAAATCTGGTCCAAGATGTTTTCCTAGGTGAAATTAAGGTTCCTGTGAATGTGTTAAGAAATGATTCCTCTCATCAAGCTTGGTAAGAAGACAAACATTCTAGTGCACTCCATAGTAGGTCATCCACATTAATGTCCTGTATATGCAAATAAATGCTTTCTATGAACATATTTTAAATTTGCAGTGGAGTAAGCCAGAAATCATTATCATTAATTGATTTAGTCATTAATTCATTATTGCAGAAATATAAGCAGATTGATAGTTTTATGACTTGACCTTTGGTACTGGGTTAAAAGAACTGAATTGTCTAGGAATATTTTTCATTTCAAAAACTAAATCGTAACTCAAGGGGGAAACAGAAAACATTGAAATCATTACATGCGAGTTGGCCATGTGAGAAGATGCTTGGTCACAAATCAACATCTGTGGTTCGGAAGCTTTATTAGGGATCATGGGAACTGTGGATATTTGAAAGCAAAGGATTTATTAAGGAAATCAGCTGTTTTATGGCATCTAACCAGTGATTTTCCTTCTCTACCCCCCATTGAAGTGCACTGTGTATGGCCCAGATGTTATGTTCTAAGTGTTTACAGTCTAGATACTGTTGGGCTGATTGAGTTAGTAATACTTTTCAGGAGCTCTAGGTAGTCAGTAATGGCTACAATATTGTTTTTACCTTTTCATGACTCAGTAGTAGTGACATTAAACTGATGTTAAATTAAACTTAGTGTTCAGACATTAAATTGATGTTCATTTCCTTACCACAATTGATGTGAAGCTATTATTTTTTCTGCCCACAGCACTTGAAAGCATGAATATCCTATCCCTTCCAATAGGTGGCCCAGCATCCCTCATGCTAGACTTGGCTTTCAACTGAGAATAAAAGAACATGCCTTTCTCATTTGCCTTTTAAGGTCCACTTGTTAGAACTCTGCTTCAGCTGCCTGGAAGAGGAGCTGAAATTAAGTATTTAGATGTTCTTACTGTGGGTGTCGGTTTCATTTGTCCTTAAAAAGAGCCTGCCTCTCCCGATTGGCCATCAGACATTCTTCATTTTGGACTCAAGCAGTTAGTTATCCCTTGTAGACTAATTTTTAGACTCTTGAAATTTTCATTTTATTTTCAGCACTTGCTAATGCAGATCTAAGGTTTATTGGCCTTTCCGGTGGTATTTTGTATGTTGTAATTTCTAAAACGCATCCACAGAGGGAAGAAAACCTAAACTTAGTCACTATAAAAAATGTGTAAACATTTGTCCTGTTGTCCTACCTCCCTTGCTTGCCTTCTTTTTCCTTCCTAGCATACATTTTCAAATGAAAATTTCTGAACTCAGTTTGTCAAGTCTTCAGTAAGATTATATGCCATACTACTCAGTACGAAAGAGAAGAAGAAGTTGTTGTGCCTCCCAGGCCTCCTGAAAGTGAACTTGAAATGCGCCACATAGCCTGTATTTTAAGTAAGACTATTTCCAGTCATGCCTACCAAATTTGGTAAAACTGTTCAACTATTTTGGCATGATATAAGAACACAGACAGGTGAAAATTTGATTCCTTTAGCTTTTTCTCTGGTAATAGTATTAACATTTTACAATTACCGTCTGAAAGTAAAAATGTAAAATATTGATATAGCGTGAAATAGAAACATCTGCTTATTCATGTATCCGTAGTATAAGGAAATATTAAAAGGTGAATGCCATTTCCGGTTAAGTCAGAAATTAAATTCTGACTCTTTTGTCAGTTGTAGAGGTGTAGCATCCCCTTGTGGGAATGATGGTAACTGCATGAAAACTCAAGAAGAGCTTTATTTATTCACCTACAGGATTTCAGGCATATTCTTCCTAATCTTAATGTTAGGAAAGAGTTAGAATAGTTATCACCAATGTAATTCTGTTGTTCGAAAAGTCTCCATTTGCTTTCCTTTCCCATGTAATTTCCACTTAGTGTTTGTTTATTGTAGTCTTCTCCTAAAGACTGATTTTTTATAGTTACAATTTAATTTTATTTTCAAATTATAACATGACCAGAAGAACTAGATAGTGCTTGGCTACCACCAACGACCGCCCTGACAGGGAACACAACAGAGAGTCTCTGATGGAGCAGGAGAAAAGTAGGGTGCAGAACTCAAATTCTAGTGATAAGACCAGACTTAGTGGTTTGACTGAGACTGGAGGGACCCCGGAAGACATGGCCCCCGGACTCTCTGTTAGCCCAAACTAAAACCATTCCCAAGGCCAGCTCTTCAGACGAAGATTAGACTGGACTATGGGACATAAAATGATACTCGTGAAGAGTGTGCTTCTTAGCTCAAGTAGATAGGTGAGACTGAATGGGCTGCTCCTATCCAGAGACGAGATGAGAAGGCAGAAAGGGACAGGAGCTGGTTGAATGGACATGGGAAATCTGGGGTGGAAAGGAGGAGGGTGCTGTCACAGTATAGGGAGAGCAACTAGGGTTACATAACAATGTATGTGTAAGTTTTTTGTATTAGAGACTAATTTGAGTAGAAAACTTACACTTAAAGCACAGTTTTATATATATATGTACGTATGTATATATATCATGATTCAGTCACCTTCTCATTCCTTTCTGGACTATTCAGTTCCTTAGTAATGATGTGTGTTCTTTATTCTGAAGCTTCTGTTAAATGTTAGGATTAGTTTGTTAGATTAATATTAGCTAGTTTTTACTTTAATGTGGATAATAGAATTCTATTTGATTTTTTTGTATAGGTAATATACTCACATGGTTCACAGTTCAAAAGAATAGAAGTCTCTCTTCCTCCCTGTCCCCCAGCTACTCAGTTTTCCTCTTCTGTGGCAGCTAGTTTTTAGTATCTAGAAATATTTTATGTATACATAGGCAGATATATATATCCTTGTCTCCTTTTTCTTTGCACAAATGGATACATGTTAATTCTTGCTCTGCATCTTGCTTTTTTTTACTTAACAGTATAGTTGTTGTTGTTAGTTGCCATCAAGTTGATTCCAACTCATGGAGACCCTGTGTGTGCAGTATAGAACTGCTCCATAGGGTTTTCAAGATTGCGAACTTTTGGAAGTAGATTGCCAGGCCTTAGTTCTGAAGAGCTTCTTTCTGGGTAGGTTTGAACTGCCAACCTTTCAACTAGTAGTCAAGCACTTAAGTGTTTGCGCCACCCAGGGAATCCTAGTAATACAGTAGAACTTCAATACATAGGGGTTGACTTTTGATAGTGAGCAAGAGTATGAAATCTAGAAGCAAACTGCTTTGATTCAGATCCCATCTCTGCTACTAACTACTTGTATGACCTTGGACAAGTTACTTGACCTGACTGCTTTTGCTTTCTTTAGCTGTAAAATAGGGCTGATGCAAATCGTACCTGCATCCTAAAGTTGTTAAGAGAATGAAATGAGTTAATGTAAAGTAAGCCTCAAGTACTAAGTCAGTGGGTAACATGTCCTGTTATGGTTATTATTATTGCTACTATTGTCACCATTATTCCACATCAGTACATAAGGATTTTTTGCATCCTTTTTGTGTGTGTCTGTGTGTAGTATATTATTATTTGGAATGTTATAAATAAAGGGACTCTTAGAGATAATCTACTTTAGTCTCATTTTACCAGTTACCTTAGTGTCAGAGAATGTAATGTGTACAGAAACCACTGTGTGAAATAAAAAGAATAAGTTAGTGCAATAATTTCTCCCAAATAACCAGAATGTAAAAATGGACCGTAAGAAAATAGATGTAAATATTTTTTCATGTTGTAACTTTCAATTTTGAAAGTAAGATTCAACTAAGTAAAATAAGTGGTTGGTTTTTCTCCCTCTGACATAAATAAGCACTTAGTACATATTTAAAACCAGATTGGTGTTTTACCTGAGATGATTTAGTTTTCTGATTTTCCGATTTTGCCACCTTTTGACCTCAAACATTTTCTCTTTTTTTTTTTTTTTTTTTGCCTCACGTTTCAATGTGTCTCTTTATTATTTGAATTTAGAAAATATGGGAAGTCTCCTACCTCTAATAGAAAATCCATTGATTATGGTTATCTTTACGGAAACAGAAATAACATTAGAGTATTAATGGAGCTGCCTCTGAGCAGTTATTTTCCAGCATTGGTAGCCTTAAGTAAAAATAACTAGTTTGGAGGCGGAGCCAACATGGCACTGTAGACAGAAGCACCACGCCATCCCTCCACAGCTAAGAGCCGAGAAACTAAGTAAAACAGAGACAAACGTCAATCCTGGAACCCTAGCTTCAAATGAAGAGATAAAGAACTCAACCAAGCACCAAATGGAATAAGAAACGTCTGACAGAGAACAGAGAGGGAGAAGAGATTGGAGCAGAGGTCCCTTATCAGCTAATGCAGCACAGATATGCCCTCTTGGACTCCTATTGGAGGTCGGCCTACAGGCAGTATGGGAAAGCAGCTTCACGGAGCTCCCAGCGGGAGACAGAGCACTCAGTAACCAGCAGTAGCCACTTTCCTACCCCCGCCCCTTATTCCCCCTGCTTGGCCCCCGCTGCTTCCCGGCGGGTCTTGGTAGCTTGGCTGTGAGGTGCCAGCTCCATGCTGCTTGGATTCGCCCCGCCAACACCAGCCAACTCTTTCAGTGCCATTTCTTTGTTACTGGTGTTGCTTTTTAGATTCCTTTTGGTTTCTTCCCTGTCTGTCACCTCCTCCCTTTCCTTTCTCTTGAACACCTGGCTCTGTGTGCCATCTCTGCTTCCTGACAGGCTGTGAAGCACCACTCGGCTGAGGAACCGCTTCCCCCATCAGTGCTGCCACACTGGAGGGATCCCTGGGGTCTTTTTTGGTTTTGTCTGATTTTTCTTTTTTCCTTTATTTTTTTTAATTTCTTGGTTTCTTGTCTCTCTCTACTTTTCCTTCTTTTCCTGTCTCCTGAATATGCGGCGCTATGTGTCATCTCCACCCCTTCTAGCCAGGCTGTACTGCTCAGCTTGGGAGCTACTTCCCTGGCCTGCACAGCCACGCAGATAGGATCCCTGGGGACTTTTTTTCATTATTTATTTCTTTTTCTTTTTTCCTTTTTTTTTAATTTCTCAGTTTCTCGTCTCTCTCTACTTTCCTTCTTTTCCTGTCTCCTGAATACCTGGCACTGTGTGCCATCTCCGCCCCTTCTAGATGGGCTGTGCCCTGAGGCCTAGGAGCTGCTTCCCCAGGCGCCTGTGGGATCCCTGGGGGCATTTCTTTTCTTTCTTTTTATTTATTTATTTGTTTATTTTTCTCTTTTCCTTTTCTTCATTTCTCAGTTTCTCATCTCTCCAATCTAATGGCAGTCTCCCTCAGCACTTTTTTTTGGGGGGGGGGCTCCTGTTTCTCTCACCTTTTTCTCTTCTTTACCATACCCACTTAGCTCCACACATCACAGCCTCCCGCCTCCCTTCTGCCTATCTGCACCATGCACTGAACATCACATCCCTGAGGAGCACAGGCACGGCCCACCAGAACCTGCCCTGCACTGACTCCTGGCCCGCCCTTTTGACCCCAGTACGTGCCACAAACAGCCCATCCCAGCCCCTCCCCTTCAGCTGGACCTGCCCTGCTGCACCATAGCTGAGTGACTGGCCCCACCCATTGGGCAAGGAGGTGAAAAGTATCATGCCCACAGATGCGCAGACAACAAAGAATGCGTAGCCCACCTGCTCAAACATAACCAAATAAAGCAAAAAAGCGGGACGAAACATATTTACAATCGTTAAACGAAAAGAATAACTACTGAATGTCCCAAAGACAGCAGACAATATCAAAACATTTATTAAAAAAAAGGACAGAATGGTTTCAGTAGGCATCCAAAATAAAACACCAGATGACTTTCCAGTAGAAGAAAAGGCACTGGAACTACCTGATAGAGAATTCAAATCTCTAATATTAAGAGCTATCCAAGAGTTGAAGTAAAAAGCAGAGAAAAATGAGGAAAAAACAGACAAAATCTTGGAAAAGGCAGACAAAACAATGGAATAATTCAGGAAAAAAATACAGGAACAAAATGTCAAAATAAATTCACAACTAGAAATCATATAAAAACAACAATTAGAAATCCAAAAGATAAAGAACGAGATTTTAATAATAGTCTCCTAGAAGGTCTGAGGGGCACGTTTGAAACAATGGAAGACAGGATCAGTGAAATTGAAGACAAATGCTTGGATACCACTTTGAGGAAAAATCAGAAAAAAGAAAGGAGAAAAATGAAGAAACCCTGAGAATGATGTGGGATACAATCAAAAGCAAAAATTTGCAAGTGATTGTAGTTCCAGAACAGGAGGAGAAAATGGAAACCACAGAGGGGATCATTGAAGAATTGCTGAAAGAAGACTTCCCCAATATCATGAAAGATGAAAAGCTGGCCATCTAAGAAGCTGAACGAACCGCATGTAGGATAGACCCCAAAAGAAAATCACCAAGGCATATCTTAATCACACTCGTTAAACCAAAAGATAAGGAATCCTGAGAGCAGCTTGAGAAAAATGAAGAGTCACATACAGAGGGGAAACAATAAGACAGCTCGGATTACGTGGCAGAAACCATGCAGGCAAGAAGGCAATGGGGTAACATATAAAACCTTGAAAGAAAGAAATTGCCAACCAAGAATAATATACCCTGCAAAACTCTTGTTCAAATATGATGGTGAAATTAGGGCATTTCCATATAAACAGAAATTAAGGGAATACATAAAAACCAAACCAAACTTACAAGAAATATTAAAAGGAGTCCTTCAGTTTGAGAACAGACAGCATCAGAAGAGACAGCCTGGATCTAGGACACAAGATCACACCAGCCACATACCAGCCTAGGAAATGAACTCTCAAGGATTATTCGAAACTAAAAAATTTACAACAGGGAACCAGAGAGGTTAATCTGTAAATGACAACAGCGTCAGAACAATAAAAGAGGGAATAAGTGGTGTAGGTGTAGAACTTCCTAATGGAAAGGAAGGAAAGGCGATACCAAGTAATAAAAACTGGTTCAAACCTAGAAAGATAAGGGTAAATTTCAAGGTAACCACAAAGAAAGTTAACAAACCTAGTCATCAAAATAAAGAAGAAAATCATAAAGTCTCTGTAAAAACAAAATCTATTTTAAAAAAAGAAAAATCCACAAATAAAAGTAATTCAGCACAGGAGAGTAAGGGGAACAAAGAAAACGTCAGCACCACAAAAAAAAAAACACTACAAAGTGACAGCAGTAATGTCATGCCTACTAGTAATCACACTGAATGTAAATGGCCTAAATACACTCATAAAGAGAGAGTAACACAGTAGATTAAAAAAAACAGGATCCATCAATATGCTGTCTACAAGAGACACACCTTAGAAACAAAGATGTAAATTTGTTAAAAATCAAAGGATGGAAAAAAATACATCAAGCAAACAGCTACCAAAAAGGAGCAGGAGTGGCAATACTAATCTCAGATAAAATAGACTTTAAAACAAAATCCACCGTAATAGGCCAAGAAGGACATTACATAATGACTGAAGGGATGATCCATCATGAAGACATAACTCTAATAAATACACACCCAATGACAGGGCTCCAAAATACATAAAACAAACTCTTAACAGCACTGAAAAGAGAAATTGACAATTCCACAATAATAGTAGGAGACTTCAACACACCACTCTCAGTAAAGGACAGAACATCTAGAAAGAAACTCAGCAAAGATACAGAAAATCTAAAGGCCACAATCAGCCAACTTGAACTCATAGACATATATAGAAAACTCCACCCAACAGCCGCAGAATACACATTCTTTTCCAGCACACATGGGGCGTTTTCCAGAACAGACTACATCTTAGGCCACAAAGCAACCTTCAACAAAATCCAAAACACTGAGATAATACAAAGTATCTTCCCTGATCACAGAACCATCAAAGTAGAAATTAACAACAGGAAAAGCAAGGAAAAAAAAAAATCAATTACATGGAAACTGAATAACACTCTGCTTAAAAACCACTGGATAATAGCAGAAATCAAAGATGGAATAAAAAAATTCCTAGAATCAAACAAGAATGAAAACACATCATACGAAAACCTTTGGGACACAACAAAGGCAGTGCTCAGAGGTCAATTTATAGTAATAGATGCACACATCAAAAAAGAAGAAAGGGACAAAATCAAAACTTTAGCTACACAGCTTGAACAAATAGAGAACAGCAAAAGAAACCCACAGCCACCAGAAGAAAGGAGATAATAAGTATCAGAGCAGAAATAAATGAAATAGAGAATAGAAAAACAATAGAATCAACAAAACCAAAAGTTGGTTCTTTGAAAGGATCAATCAGCCACTGGCCAAATTGATGAAAGAAAAACAGGAGAGGATGCAAATAACCCAAATAAGAAATGAAACGGGGGACATTACAACAGACTCAACTGAAATAAAAAGGATCATAACAGAGTATCATGAAAAACTACCCTCCAACAAATTTGAAAACCTAGAGGAAATGGATAAATTTTTAGAAATACACTACCTACCCAGACTAACACAAAATGATGTTGAAAATCTGAACAGACCCGTAACAAGAGAAGAGACTAAAAAGGTAACAAAAAAATTTCCCAACAAAAAAAAATCCCTGGCCTAGATGGCTTCACTGGAAGATTCTACCAAACATTAAGAGAAGAGCTTACACCAGTACTACTCAAACTATTTCAGAACATAGGAAAGGAATTGACACTTGTGAATTCACTCTATGAAGCCAGCATAACCCTGATACCAAAACCAGGCAAAGACACCACAAAAAAAAAAAGAAAATTACAGACCAGTATTTCTCATGAATATAAATACAAAAATTCTGAACAAAATTCTAGCCAATAGAATTCAGCATCATATCAAAAAAATAACACACCACAACCAAGTAGGATTCATACCAGGTATGCAAGGATGGTTCAGCATAAGAAAATCAATCAACGTAATCCACCACATAAATAAAAGAAATCACATGTTCATTTCAGTCGACGCAGAAAAGGCATTCGACAAAGTCCAATACCCATTCCTGATAAAAACTCCCAGTGACTGGTGTAGAAGGGGAATTTCTCAACGTAATAAAAGGCATCTATACAAAACCAACAGGCAACATCATTCTTAATGGAGAGAGGCTGAAGACATTGCCCTTGAGAACAGGAACAAGACAAGGATGCCCTTTATCACCACTCCTATTTAACGTTTTGCTGGAAGTCCTAGCTAGAGCACTAATGCAAGAAAGAGCAATAAAGGACATCCAGATTGGTAATGAAGAAGTAAAAGTGTCCCTATATGTGGATAATATGATACTACACATAGAAAACCCAAAAGACTCCACAAGAAAGCTACTGGAACTAATAGAAAGATTCAGCAGAGTAGCAGGATACAAGATAAACATACACAAATCAGTTGGATTCCTATACATCAGTAAAGAGAATAACAGAAAGGAAATCAGAAAAACAACACCGTTTGTAGTAGCCCCTAAAAAAATAAAAGACTTAGGAATAAATCTGACCAAGGATGTAAAAGACCTATACAAAGAAAACTACAAAGCACTACTACAGGAAACCAAAAAAGTTCTACATGAATGGAAAAATATACCATGCTCATGGATAGGTGGTCTCTACATTGTGAAAATGACAATTCTGCCCAAAGCAATCTACAAATACAATGCAATCCCGATGCAAATACCAACAACATTCTTTAAAGAGATGGAAAAACTAATCATTAACTTTATGTGGAAAGGGAAGAGGCCCTGGATAAGTAAAGCCCTACTGAAGAAGAATAAAGTAGGAGGACTCACACTACTTGACCTCATAACCTACAGCTGTGGTAGTCAAAACTGCCCAGTACTGGTAAAACAACAGATACATTGACCAATGGAACAGAATTGAGAACCTAGATGTAAATCCATCCACTTATGGTCACCTGATCTTCGACAAGGGCCCAAAGCCCATCCAATGGGAAAAAGACGGTCTATTTAACAAATGGTGCTGGCAAAACTGGATGTCCATCTGCAAAAATGTGGAACAGGACCCATACCTCACATCATACACAAAAACTAATTCAAAATATATCAAATACCTAAATATAAAACCAAACACTATAAAGATCATGGAAGAAAAAATAGGATCAGCTCTAGAGGCCCTAATACACGGCATTAACAGGATACAAACCATAACTAACAACACACAGACTCCAGAAGATAAGCTAGATAACTAGGATCTTCTAAAAATTAAACAGTTAATGCTCATCAAAAGACTTCCCCAAAAGAGTAAAAAGAGAACCTACAGACTGGGGAAAAAATTTTGGCTATGACAAATCCGACAAAGGTCTAATGTCTAAAATCTACAGGAAAATCCAACACCTCTACAACAACAACAACAAAAATAATCCAATTAAAAAACAGGCAAAGGAAATGAACAGACACTTTACCAAAGAAGACATTCAGGCAACTAACAGACACATGAGAAAATGCTTGCGATCACTAGCCATTATAGAAATGCAAATCAAAACCACGTGAGATGCCATGTCACTCTGGCATTACTGGCATGAATAAAAAAACCAGAAAATAACAAGTGTTGGAGATTGGAACTCTTATGCACTGCTGGTGGAAATGCAAAATAGTTCAACCATTTTGGAAAACAATGTTTTGCTTCCTTAGAAGGCTAGAAATAGAAATACCTATGATCCAGCAGTCCCACTCCTAGGAATATATCCTAGAGAAATAAGAGCAGTCACATGAATAGACATATGCACATCCATGTTCATTGCAGCATTTTTCACAATAGCAAAAATATGGAAACAACCTAGATGCCCATCAACAGATGAATGGATAAACAAACTATGGTACATACACAAAATGGAGTACTACACAACGGTAAAGAACAATGATGAATTTGCGAACTGTCTCACAACATGGATGGATACAAGGGAGGGGAGGGCAGGGGATGGAAAAACACTAAACAGACAATAGGTAAGTGGTAACTTTGGTTAAGGGTAAGCCAGTACACAATACTGGGAAATCCAGCACAGCTTGTCCAAAGCAAGGTCATGGAAGCTCTGTAGACACATCCAAACTCCCTGAGGGACCAGATTATTGGGCTGAAGGCTGTGGGGACCATGGTCTTGGGGAACATCTAGCTCATTTGGCATAACAGTTTATAAAGAAAATGTTCTACATTGTAGAAAATGTTATACTTTGATGAGTAATGTCTGGGGTCTTAAAAGTCTGTGAGCAGCCATCTAAGATACTCCACTGGTCTCACCCCGTCTGGAGCAAGGGAGAATGAAGAAAACTAAAGACACAAGGGAAAGATTAGTTCAAAGGGCTAATGGACCACAACTACCATGGCCTTCACCAGACTGAGTTCAGTACATCTAGATGGTGCCCGGCTACCACCACCGACTGCTCTGACAGGGATCACAGTAGAGGGCCCTGGACAGAGCTGGAGAAAAATGTAGAATAAAATCTAACTCACAAAAGAAGACCAGACTTACTGGCCTGACAGAAACTGGAGAAACCCCGAGGGTATGGCCCCCGGACACCCTTTTAGCTCAGTAATGAAGTCACTTCTGAGGTTCACCCTTCATCTGAAGATTAGACAGACCCATAACACAAAACAAGACTAAAGGGGTCACCAGCACAGGGGCAAGGACGAGAAGGCAGGAGGGGACAGGAAAGCTGGTAACAGGGAACCCAAGGTCAAGAAGGGAGAGTGTTGACATTTCGTGCACTTTTTAACCAGTGTCACAAAACAATATGTGCAATAACTGTTTAATGAGAAGCTAGTTTGTTCTGTAAACCTTCATCTAAAGTAAAAAAGAAAAAATAACTAGTTTTTGTCTGCCTACCTCAATTTTAATTACACAGACCTATGGTTACAGTTTTCAAATACTGAGTTTTTTTGTTACCAAAAACCAAAACCCATTGCCGTCAAGTCAATGTCAACTCATAGTGACCCTGTAGGACAAAGTAGAACTGCCCCATACAGTTTCCAAAGAGTAACTGGTGGATTCGAAATGCCGACCTTTTGGTTAGCAGCCGAGCTCTTATATTTCTATTAAGGGGTTGTCAAAACTGCTGACTCTTGAGAGCATAAGGATTGCTTTTATGGCTCCCTAATAGTGAATAAAAAAAATACGTGTGAAGCAATTGAATGCTACTTTCAATTAATAATTCCTCTTTATTTACTGTTTCTTATTCTTTCAGACTGAAATACTGCATCGTTCAAAAACTGAAGAACTATATTTGAGACTTTTCTTGATTCCCTAGACCCATAGGCATGCCAAAACCCCAAAACAAAACCCATTGCCATCGTATTGATTCCGGTTCATAGCGACTCTATAGGACAGAGTAGAACTGCCTCATAGGGTTTCCTAGGCTGTAATCTTTATGGAAGCAGACTGCTACATCTTTCTCCCACAGAGCGGCTGGTGGGTTTGAACCACTGACTTATATCTCCTAACTAACAAATCTGGAGATTTTTCTCTTTAGCTCTGATTTATACAAGAGGACATTGGTGGTTCAGTGGTAAAATTTTCGCCTTCCATCCAGGAGACCTGAGTTCTCTTACTGGCCAGCGCACTTCATACACAGCCATCACGCATCTGTTATTGGAGGTTTGGGTGTTGCTATGATGAATCAGAGGCAGGTTATCCAGTAAGTAAGGTAAGCACGGGCTTACTTGTGCTTCCTTACTAATCTGTAGTGAACAATTTCACATTTTTTTCACCACATCAAAGACTCTGCTTTTAGGTATGGCTGGCATCTGTCTGTCTCCCACCCCCACAGCACCTTCCTACAGAATCAAAGCCAGTTTTCAAATTTACAATTCCTGATGGGCACATGACCCAGTAAGCAAGGTATAAGCACGGACTTGTGCTTACTTACCAATCTCTAGTGAACAATTTTGTTTCAGAGGAGGTTTCAGACTACAATGGCTAGGAATAAAGGCCTGGCAATCTACCTGTGAAAAATCAGCCTGTGAAACCCTATGTATCACAGTAATCAGATTTTTAACCCATCGTGGCGATGGCACAGGACTGGGCAGTGTTTCATTCCATTGTGTATGGGGTTCCCATGAGTCAGGCGCCAACCTGACAGCAGCCAACAGCAACAACTTAATTCACAAGGGATCCTCTGGGTGGTTTGTTAAAGTGAGCCTTTGTAATAATGTCTTAAAATAATAATCACATTTAGATAGTTATATAAATACATTTATATATAGTTATTATTTACGTGAAATCCCTGGTGGTGTTGCAGATGGTTAACATGCTCGGCTATTAACTGAAAGATTGGAAGTTTGAGTCTGCCCAGAGATGCCTAGGAAGAAAGGCCTGGAAATCTGCTTCTAGTGAGTCAGCCATTGAAAACTCTGGAGCATAGTTCTACTCTAACACACATAGGATCACCATGAGTCAGAGTTGACTTGACAGCAACGGTTTATTATTTATGTATTTAAGTGGTAACAGTTATATGTATATATAACATAAATAACATTTATATAGTGTTTACTGTGTGCCAGTGACTACTGTAAGTGCTTTACTTATAATACCTTTTTAGGATTGTTGTAAGGATTAAATGAGTTATATACTATTATTAGCATCTATTTATTGACTATACAAAGGCATTTCACTGTAGATCGTAACAAATCGTGGATAACATTGCAAAGAATGGGAATTCCAGAACACTTAATTGTGCTCATGAGGAACCTGTGCATAGACCAAGAGGCAATCGTTCAGACAGAACAAGGGGATATTGCATGATTTAAAAGCAAGAAAGATGTGCATCAGGGTTGTATCCTTTGATCACACTTATTCAGTCTGTATGCTGAGCAGATAATCCAAGAAGCTGGACTGTATGACGAAGAACATCAGGATTGGAGGAAAACTCATCAACAGCCTGTAATACACAGATGACAAAACCTTGCTTGCTGAAAGTGAAGAAAACTTAAGCACTTATTGATGAAGATCAAAGACTGCAGTCTTCAGTATGGCTTACACCTTAACATAAAGAAAACAAAAATCCTCATAACTGGACCAGTAACACACATCATGATAAATGGAGAAAAGATTGAAGTTGTCAAGGATTTTATTTTACTTGGGTCCACAATCAACGCTCATGGAAACACTAGTCAAGAAATCAAACGACGTCTTACGTTGGGCATATCTACTGCAAAAGACCTCTTTAAAAGTTTTAAAAAGCAAAGATATCACTTTGATGGCTAAGGTGCATCTGACCCAAGCCATGATCTTTTCAGTTGTCTCGTGCATGTGAAACCTGGATAATGAAAAAGGAAGACAGAAAAAGAATTGATGTGTTTGAACTGTGGTGTTGGCAAAGAATAATGAATATACAGTGGACTGCCAAAGGAATGAACAAATCAGTCTTAGGACATATACAACCATAATGTTCCTTAGAGCAAGGATGATGAGACTTCAGCTCACTTCCTCTGGACACATGATCAGAAAAGACCAATCATTAGTAAAAGAGCATCATGTTTACTAAAGTGGAGAGTCAGCAAAAACCGGGGAAACCCTCCATGAGATGTATTGACGTGACTGCAGCCATGGGCTCAAACATATGAATCATTTTAAGGATGGTGCGGGACCAGACAGTGGTTCGTTTTGTTACATGTATGGGTGCCAAGAGTCCGATTGACTTGATGGCAACTAAAAACAGCAACATAGGTGATAAATATAAAAATTAAGTATCAGAATTACTGAGTTTCCTTTATTAAAAGCATTCCAGCTAATAAATGGAGGAATGATAGAATTGTAAAATTATCATTTTGTAACCCATGATGATTAATGGCTCTAAGCAGTGAACATCAGTGACTGCAAATATCACAAAAAGAGAAGCAAACAGATGTTAGTGGCTCCTGGTGGAACTACACAATGTTATTTATGAAATGTTTCTGCCAGAACATCAGATCTGAATCTAACCAGTCCTCTAGATCTAACTGAGGAAAGATACATATGGGAAATATAGGACAGAGGAACATGTTAAATGACATCATAAAGATAAAGACAGACTTAACACAATCCCAAATGTGGAAGACTCTATACAAACCACCTGGTTTCTTAGAGCAGTGGGTGCATCTGTAGATTAAAAGAGTCTTAAGAAACCTATTGACCAGTTACAATATATGGACTTTACTTGGGTTTGAACACACTATAGGAAACCATTTATGATAAATTTGGGAGAATTTGAATGCTGACTGGATAGTGATAATTTTTTAAGTTCTTTTGTATAGATACAGATATATAAAATATTTATCGATGTAATTATAAGGTACCTGGAAATCGCATCAAAACAATGCAGGTATGGAATGGGAGGAGTGAGCAGGGGTATGGCTGAAACAAGACTGGCTTGAGTGACCACTGTTAAAGCTGGGTGATGGGCACCTGCGAGTTCAATGTACTGCTCTCTCTACTTTTCCGTGTATTTAAAATTTTCCATGATAAAAAGTTACAATAAAAAACGCTATGGATTTCTGGTTTTAGTCCCACAAACTTCTGTTGATTTCTAAACCTTTTTCTTTCCTTAGATATTTAACACTACCTCTGTGTATGTGTGTTTGTGTGTGTGTTTTTTGTCTTATCTAAAAGTATTGCATGGAAATCTGATTTTTTTTCAAATAAAATCATTTTCAGTATAGTCACGCTACTTTGTTAATATAGTAAAGCTGTTTATAAACCTTCAGTTTCTAGCTTTTTAAAAAATAACTTCTAACTTCTGACTACTTAGAACAAGGTCACCTTTGCCTTCTTGAAGGAGCCTTGGTGGTGCAACAGTTAAGCACTCAGCTGCTAACCGAAAGGTTGGTGGGTCAGATGCACCCTGCAGCTCACGGGTGAAAGACCTGGTGATCTGCTCTCATAAAGACTGAAGCCAAGAAAACCCTATGGGTCAGTTCTGCTCTGTCACTTGGAGTCATTACGAGTCAGAATCGACTTGACGGCACCTAACAACAACTACCTGCCTTCTTATAATATATCATCAAATTTCAGCCAATTTTTTCTTAAATGTAGTTGGTAAAATTTTATTTTTGATAATACACGGAATTTTAAGTAAGTTTTACTTTATTATTATTTTTTTCTAAACCTGAAAGCTAATCAAACTCTCAACCCCGCCCCCACTTTTTCTTTTCCCCACAATCTGACAGCACACTACCCTTTTCCAGCTCGGGTTCCCCGTGTCTGTTCCATTCGACCAGTTCCTGTCCCTTCCTGCCTTCTCATCCTGCTTTTGGACAGGAGCTGCCCATTTAGTCTCATGTATCTGATTGAACTAGGAAGAACATTCTTCATGTGTATTATTCTTTGTTTTATAGTCCTGTCTAATCTTTGTCTGAAGAGTGGGCTTCAGGAAAGGTTTTAGTTCTGGGTTAACAGAGTATCCAGGGGCCATAGTTTCGGGGGTTCCTCCAGTCTCTGTCAGACCATTAAGTCTGGTCTTTTTATGTGAGTTTGAATTCTGTTCTACATTTTTCTCCTGCTCTGTCCAGGACGTTCTGTTGTGTTCCCTGTCAGGGCGGTCATTGGTGGTAGCCAGGCACCATTTAGTTCTTGTGGTATCAGGCTGGTGGAGTCTCTGGTTCATTTGGTCCTTTAGTCCTTTGGGCTAGTATTTTCCTTGTGTCTTTGTTTTTTTTTTTTCATTCCCCTTTGCTCTGAGTGGGATGGGACCAATAGATGTATCTTAGATGACTGCTCAAAAGCTTTTAAGACCCCAGATGCTACTTACCAAACATAGAGCATTTTCCTTACAAACTATGTTATACCAGTTGACCTAGATGTCCCCCAAAACTATGGTCCTCAGGCCCTAGCCCCAGCTACTCTGTCCTTCCAAGTGTTTGGGTGTGTCTAGGAAACTTCTTTGCTTTTGCTTTGGTCCAATTCTGTTGACTTCCCCTGTATTGTGTGTGGTCCTTCCTTTCACCGAAGTCGACCCTTGCCTACTATCTAATTAGTAGTAAAACCCTTGTTTAATTCCTTTGTGATCTTAATTTTTATTTTAGCTATACTTTTTGCTTCCTGTATAAAATTCTGTTTACAGCTTTCCAGTCCCACCAATATTAAGCCTCTTTAACAGACCGTTTATGAAGTTTCCTAACCTTAATGATTAAGCTGACCTTTTTCATTTAGTTTTTTTGTAGTTTAGCTGTTTTTTCACCTCACTGACTTAGATGCTTGTTGCAACCACACACCACTGATTGTATTTTTTATTTTAGGTACTTACTACAACCGAAAGACAATGGAAATAAGCCTTCCAAAACTGATGACCTGGGGTCTCTTCGGTTAAATATATGTTACACAGAAGACTGCGTGCTTCCTTCAGAGTACTATGGGCCTTTGAAAACTTTGCTGCTAAAATCACCAGATATCCAGGTACTTTAAAAATTCTAAAATGATGAGAAGATTTCAGCATATCGAGTCTTACAAAGCATCAAATATATATATTTATCTGAGCCAGTGTACTGTGATTCTGATCTGTGTGCTCTAAATTTCATCTATACTAAAAATCCAGAAAATTAAGTATATAGTTAATGAACATATCTGAATTACTTTTACAGGTTAGTGATTGAAAATTTAATCCTGAACCATGAAAATTTAATCTTGATTTTATGCTTGTTTCCATCTTTTTGTATTCTAGCCCATATCTGCCTCAGCTGCTTACATTTTGGGTGAAATATGTCGAGATAAAAATGACGCTGTTTTGCCTCTTGTACGACTGCTGCTGCACCATGATAAACTTGTTCCTTTTGCTACTGCAGTGGCTGAATTAGACTTGAAGGATACACAGTAAGAGTTGTATCTTATTGAATGTTAATTATGTGTTGTTGAAATTGGACTTTAGCTTGCCAGGTGGTTTTTGTAATCTGAGTTCTTTTGTATTGAGCTAAGTTTACTGTATAGTAGGCTGAGAAGAACTGCTTAGCCAGTGATAAAAGGCAATTCTTTAAATTATAAACATTATCTGCCAGCAGTAAAGATAACAGTTAATGAGGGATTTTTTTTTTTTTAACTCAGTGAAGAAATTTTCCTTATTACTAATCTTTTCTTACTATAGTGAATCTAATGTCACAGATAAAACACCAGGGCAGTAGGTTTTTCTTGTCCTTATCTGTTATGTATCACTCTTACATGCACATATGTGACATAAAAAGCAATCAGGTGGCTTCCCACTCCCCTTGCAGTCCAAGAGAGTTATTTGTACGTACCAAACCAAACCTGCTGCTATCGAGTGGATTCCAATCCATGGCAGCCCTACAAATTTCAGAGTAGTACTGAGCTCCATAGAGTTTTCAATAGCTGTAATCTTACAGAAATAGATCACCAGGCCTTTCTTCTGCATTGCCAGTGGGTAGGTTTGAACTGCCAACCTTTTGCATAGTAGTTGACACACACACACGTATACTTCATTTCTGTAGTCCGTAAACATCCCAAATATTTAATCTACTTGATCTCCTTTTTTTGTTGTTGTTTCTTTGTATTTAACTTCTTTTCCTGCATTTTTGGTAAGTTTGAAAAACCTAAGGACATAGTTTTAAATGGATGATAAAAATTATTAAGATTTTAAGTATGACCAAAGTAAAATATCTCTCATTATTGGTTTCACAACCTTTGTTTACTACCCTTGGTTTCACCTTATTTATTTTTCTATTTCAGAGAGGCAAATACAATTTTTAGAGGAAATTCCTTGGCTACTCGATGTCTGGATGAGATGATGAAAATAGTGGGAGGGCACTACCTGAAAGTAACATTAAAACCTATTCTAGATGAGGTACAGAATATACTCCTGTTAATGATAGTTTGTGGTCTTATAACATTTCTTTAATTAAGTGATCTATTAATGAGAATTATATATCCACCAATGTACTGCTGAAAGAATAAGGCTAAACACTTTAGAAGTGAAATAAATGATTTACTTTTCTGTCAACAGGTTTTTGCTCAAAGGGCACACTGTCATATAATCTACGTAATTATTTCTTTGTTATTGGATTTGCATGCTAGGTATTTAGATATGATAAATATTTTTTATATAGTTCTTTTACTATATTTAAAATAATAGTTATTTTCATTTGGCCAAATTATTAAGGAAAAAACATTAACTGAAAAATGTATTTATTTTCAGATATGTGAATCCTCAAAGTCCTGTGAAATTGATCCTATTAAATTGAAAGAAGGAGATAATGTAGAAAATAACAAGGTATGTCTTTGTTATATTTGTAACTGCATATAAGATTGGTCTTAATGGTGTAGCTGTTTCCCACTTACGTTGTAATAATGCTGTATGGAGGGAAGCAGTAATTTATTCTTTACATAATGCCCTTAGCAATGACAGCATTTGCTACGGCTAGTTTTTAGAATGTTGTTATTTTGCCATTGGACTTCATTTTATATTTGGTCTTTTTGATTGTCTCTCTTTTGGCTGTAATAACAAATAATAGATTAAGGCCATATCTACCCCCATTCTGGCTATTCTTTTGGGATCAAATTGATCAGGCTAAGTGGCACAATGCCTTGATCAGTTAATACTTTAGTTGCCCCTGGGGAAACAATGAGTGTATTAGGGTCACAAGTTTTCGATACGGTAGACAACAATGCCATGCTGTCCATGTGCCTGCCTATCCAGGCTGTTTCCCTGACTTCCCTTTGGATCGTTTTACTCTCTCTTGCTTCTTGTGATGTTTATTCCATACATTCGCCTCTTACATCTGGCTAGTCTAAACATAATTTATAAAATCAGGTCAGAATATAAATAGTCCTTTAACTGAATGAGTTTGCAGAAGGGAAGCATGGCTTTAGAATACTAGATGGGGACTTTCTAATAAACTTATTTTCATTGCATATTTTTTTCTTAAAGGCTGCTGGAGATGTGTGAAAGTCAAAATTTTAATGTTTACCTTTTTAAATCCTACAGGAGAATCTGCGCTACTATGTAGATAAGGTATTCAGTACAATTATAGAATCAAGTATGAGCTGCCCCACAGTAATGTGTGATATCTTTTATTCTCTAAGGCAAATGGCTACTCAAAGATTTCCTAGTAAGTGCCTTGTATTACTAAAACATGCCATTTCTTTTTCTATATTTGATTTTTTCTAGGTATTTATTGTGTATTTGGTTTATGTGAAATGTTTAAGGTTTATACGTATAGTTTTCTTTGGTTTTTCAAAATGGTTATACCTTTTTTTATAAAACACCTGATTTGTTTTCCTTGTACTCTCAAAAACAAATATTTTTTATTTCAGTATAGTGGCAACTTTGTACCAAGTATGGGTCAAAATCACCATCATTTTTAAGAAAGACAGAAATTTAGAAGTGTAACATTAGATAAGTAAACATTTATGCCAGGTGCTTAGGAGATTGTTAAATATACTTAAAAAAAGTATCTTCATTATCTGTACCAACTGTCTTTTCCGCTATTCATGCATTCAGATAGTCAGAATCTTTAATTCTATGCAGTTGACTAGACTTTCTAAAACTGTCTAACAGTTGGAGAATGCTAAAGTTTTGGTAGTGAAAGGTTTTTACAGAAATGATCTTAGACATTAGAAACATCTCTATTGCAACATACTATATAGAATTTTGAAGTATATGTATCAGTAACTGGTATGCTTTAATTTTAAAAGAGTAGCTGCATCAAGGCTTTACTTGGAAGGAAACATTTTGTGAAATTAAGAGTTGCTATCTCTGACTGTCAATACTTGGGATTATTCTAGTTTTAATACATCTGATATGTAAATAAACTTCCAGATCTGCCTGAGTGAGGTTGGTGGGGTAGGGGTGAGAGGGTAAGGCAGCTACTTAAATTATCAGTCTCACCCACCTGTGTGAAACTCTAAGTATGTTTTTGTAACCACGTGAAGAGAGTTTGCTATTTTATCATGTTTGTGCACAGTTCATTGCCCCCTGCGAAATTGACATAGTACTGAAGTGGTGGGGCTGAGGTGTCTAACATGTAGGTAAATTCAGCCCTAGATGTTTTTGCTAATTATAGCAAAAGACATAAACAGTTAAATTCAAATAAATATACTAAGTCTAGTCCTGGTAACAAAAGTAAAGGGAGCAGAGATATTAACATATGGAAAAATGAAATGCTGATTGAAATTGTTCTTTTAAGAGTGAGTTAGATCATGATGACTACGTTGGGTACTTAGTGAGTGAGCAGGCGCATTGCTAGTCTGCATTGTCTCCTCTCGTCTTTACAACACCGCACGAGGTAGATAAACGAAACTAAGGTTTAGGTAACTTGTCCATGACATGGCCAGTGGGCAAGCAGGGTCTTAAACCTAGGCCTGACCTACTCCAAAGCACATGCTACTAATCACTATATACCACCCAGTGATCTTGGCCTTAAATATGCTTTAGCCATTTAATTCTTGTTTATATAAGTGATGTAAAACACATCTTACCATTTTTTTTATAAATGCAAATATATCTTCTTAACTATCCTTTTGTTGGCCTAAATATAAACATGTCTTTGTATCCTCAGTAGGCTACAGTATTGATAGTTTTGTTGCAAAAAAATATTTTCATGTTCTCTCATTTATTCTTAACTGCCCTGGGAGGAAGGATAGGAAGGGGGAGGCAGTGGGTGGGAAGCAAGTATTATTAGACCTACAGATTAAATGACTTGTCAGTGGTTACCTAGGACTTATAAGAGTTAAAACTCGTATCACATCCAGGGATTCTTTCCCTCATCACCTGCTTCTCCACCATCTGACTTATGGGTTAAGTGGTAACTCTTATCTGAGATGAAACCTGTAGGTGAATGATCAAAGCCACAAGTCTTCTCTTCATCTGTATTTTTATATGGAATATTGATAGCTTTTCTTAAGTGAGGATTTCTGACTAATCATTTTTATTGCATATCCATTGCTATTATCAGAATCTTTGAGGGGAAGATTGAAATAATATCCTAAAACTGAAAATAATCTCCTTAGGGGATTCAGTATTACCACTAGGTAGTGCTAGATACTACTTTTATTTTTGTTGTTATAATTTAAGGAACCTCTTCTTACAGATGAGGAGAGAGGTATTTTTCAAATTAAAATATTTTTGAAAATCTAGCAGCTTTGCCTTCCAGTATCTTTATTTCTTGTAACTTTTTTTGTAGTCATAGGATTTATTTCTTTAATTTAGTCATAATCATTACTATCATTTCATCAGCTCAGTCCTTGCTAGACAAATTGTATTGGTCTCCAATTTAGTTTTCATGATTTTTCAATATTTTTTACTTCGTCATCTTTGTTTTTTAATTCAGTGTTTTTGTGCGTGACGTTTCACCATTCTTTTCCTGCAGATGACCCTCATGTTCAGTATTCTGCAGTGAGCAGCTTTGTGTTTCTTCGTTTCTTTGCTGTAGCCGTAGTATCACCTCATACTTTTCATTTGCGACCTCATCATCCAGTAAGTGTTTGTTCTTCCCAAAGCTCTATTCCATTTGTATTAAAATGAAGAAGACAAAGTAGCAAACTAATTTCACTTGGCTGTGTTTTCTTATAATTTATTCTTAAATTTACTGGGCATTTTTCTTGGCCATTTCAGTCTGTCAGGTAAAGCTGAAAATTATATTTTTATTTTTTGTTGTTAGTGTTTTTAAAAGATATTCCATAAGGGTGCCAAAATGCTGATAATTGTTGAAGTTTGGTGATGGGTACCAAGGGAATTCGTTATGGTTTACCCTCTGCTTTTGTGTATGGTATGTTTGTAAATTTCCACGATATAAGGGTTTGGGATTGTTTTTTAGGAAGCGATACATTTAGGTTTTTTGTTTTTTAACAGAACCTACTTTCTTGATTATATGAAAATAACAATCTTGTAGATATGTTTAAATCTTCATGGAAATTTTAAGAGACTTATTTCTGAAAGGTATAGAAACTTTTACTGGAACATAATTTGTTTAGTATCTCCATATTATTACTTTCATTCACCTAAAGTGATATTGTAAATGTATGAGATTTAAATCCCTTTTTTAAAGCATATAATCTTTTTGTTCTGAAAAAAAAAAAAAACAAAAAAAAAACAAACGCGTTGCCGTCAGAGTCGTTCTGACTCATAGGGACCCTGTAGGACAGAGTAGAACTGCTCCATGGGTTTCCAGGGAGCAGCTGGTGGATTCAAACTGCTGACCTTTTGGTTAGCCGCTGAGTTCTTAACCACTTTGCCACCAGGGCTCGTTTTGTTCTGAAGCCCTACTTAATTCCTAAATTTAAATCTGCACTGCATAGATTTACATGTTTATTTCTTAACATTTTAACATTCTTTATTATTTTTGCTGTTTCCTTCTAAAGCAGTATGTTTTTGATGACGCTTTAACATTTTATGTTCTAAATATTTATAATCTTATCTCATTGCTTCCAGTTGTAGATTTGTACAACACAAAATAAGAATAGACAACATTTATTTAGTGTTTACTTAGGACTAGGCCTTGTTGTAACTTCTTGTTGTGTGCCATCAAGTCGATTCCAACTCATAGTGACCCTATAGGACAGAGTAGAACTGCTCCATAGGATTTCCTAGTCAGTAATCTTTGCGGGAGCAGATTGCCAAATCTTTTCTTCTGTGGAGCTGCTGGTGAGTTTGAATTGCTGACCTTTTGGTTAGCAGCGGAGTGCTTAACCACTTCACCACCAGGACTCCTTTTGTTTATTTATTTACAGATAAAGGAAATCACAATACAGTAGTTCCTCAAGGTTGTGACACAAGTAATAAATCATGGTTTGATCTCACTTGATAGGAACTAGACTAAACTGGGATTCTAAGTCAGTCTTCACAGTCTTTGATCTTACCTGTTCCTTACTGCCTCTTAGACAGACGTTTTGAGTACCTGAAACATATCAGACATTATGTTCAGCCCTGAAGAGACTTCTTGCCCTCAGGATACTCAGTCTGGAGGAGGTGTTCATTGAATAATTTTGTGTAGAGAAGACACACATGGGTTTTACATTTAAACCCAGCTCTGAATGCCCATTCCTCCTCTCAGTACCTACGTGACATTAACCACTCATTTAACTTTGTGAGCGCTGAATAGACAAATGGTCAATGAGTAGCTGCAGCAGAGAGTGGGCTGGTGTCCGTTTGTTCACAGGGCTGTCCTGTCTGTGGCTGTTACTGAAGCTGTGCGGCACTCCCAGGCTGTGCAGCACAGCGATGGCTTGGTAGCAGCATTCTGGACATAAATAAAACTGATACTTCTGAACTTGTGACCCTGCGTTGCATTCAGACTTGGTTTTGCATATCCTTGTTACAGGTGTTAACAATAAAATCCTTCTAACGAAAAACTCATTGCATTTTAGGTCAGTTTTCCAATCAGTATGCTGGAAGGACTGCTTCGTAACGGTCATATAACTTCATTATTTGCTTTTAAGTGTAACCTTATCCCTGCTCTTGAAGTACCTCTGGGTCTAATTAGGGAGATAGGACAAATGGATAATCTACAAGTAGCACCTGATTAGCACCAAGTAAACTTAAGTATAGACAACTCATACTGTAGAAATTGAGAGCAGGGAGGAATCCCAGTGACCAGGGTAATGACATTGTCAAGACCAGTATTGAAAGTTACAGAGTGGTTGAGGAGAACTGATTAAAAGTCGTTGAATTTTACATTTTAAAGTTGTTTGAATTTTGAGAAGTTAGTTTTAGTACAGTAACAGAGAGGAGCAGATTGCAAAGATTAAAGAATATGTGTGTGAATGCAGTTTTATTTAAGAAGTAATACAGAAAATAAACTTGCCCTATGCTAAAAGGCATGGGAAAATTCAAGCATGTTTGTTAGTGTGCACATGCACAATTTTATTTTTTTTAAGAAAACACTAATTTTAAAGTTTTTTTTTTTTTTTTAAACATTGACATGGTGTACAACTCTTTTGAGAAGTTTCATGGTGAAAAAAAAAATAGGATTGGAATATCCTTATCATATCCTCCATACTCGCATTCATAGCTCCTTTCAAGACTCAGCTAAGGCATACTTCCCTATCCCTTCAGTCTGGATTAGGTGCCTCTCTTATAGTGCCTGGCTCTCTCTGTTATGGCATTCCTCATACTGTTTTATAATCATCTTGTTTATAATCTCTCCATATGGACTGTAAATACCTTGAGAGCAAGATCTGGATCTTTTTCGAGTTTGTGTATCCCAAGCATGTGGCAGTTTCTAGGGCAAGTAGGTGATCAGTAAGTGTTTGATGAATGGAAAATAGTAGCTCAGAGAGAGAGCGGGTCAAATGAAGAGTCTTTTCCAAGATGTGAAGACCTGTGTAAGGTTTTAATAGAGAGGACAAGACCAGCAGAAAGGGAGAGATTAAAGAGATCAGTATCTTGAGGGATCCAGAAAGAACATTTAAAGGAAAAAGTGATGGGGACCTTAGAAAAAAGAACAACTCCTTTGAAATATTATGGTAAACTATATGAATTTTTTTTTTGTAGGTTAAAAATAGTCAAAGGATAAGGATGCACAGCTGATTATTGTATTTGCTGTCAATAAGTTGTAAAAAGTTGATGTGGCAGAAGTTATGTGGTAGATATATTTACAAGAACGACAAAAAAAAGAGTAGCTCCTGAGGCTGCTTATGAACAACCAAAACTCATGGGATTTGGTTCCTTGGTTTGGAGGCTTAGAGTCAGGTTTCATGGGACATCCCAGTTAATTGGCCTAATAACATGTTTGGCGCCTCTGTTCTACCTCCTAGCTCGTTGCGTAGTGCCTGGGGGGTCTTAAAAACTTGCAAGTGGCCATCCAGGGTACAGTAATTGGTCTCTGTTTGCTGGAGCAACAGAGGAAGAAGGAGAATCAGGAATAGGAGGAGGAAATGGAATGTGTGGCTAATTGCCTCCATGAACAACTGCCTCCTTTGCCATGAGACCAAAAGAACTGGATGGTGCCTGGCGACCATTACTGAACATTTTGATCAAAGATACTGTAGAAGAATCCTGATTAAAGGGGGGGAAATGCAGAACAGAATTTCAGCTTCTCATGGACTCCACACTTCCTGAAGCCATGAAGGTTGAATGAACCCTTGAAACTATTGCCCTGAGATAATCTTTAAACCTTAAACCAAAAATATCCCCTGACATCTTCTTAAAGCCAAATAATAGTTTAGCTTAACTAGTAAAAAATGTCTGCCTTGAGCATTATGCTGTTTTAAGAACTATCTATATGGGATCAAATTGGTAACGGCAACTCGAAAGATTAGATAGAAATCTTAGGGGGCAGTGAATTTGTGTTTATAGGGGAGAAACAACTCAGAAAAGGAAGGTGAGAATGGTTGCACAACTGGAAGAATATAATCAATGCCACTAAATAGTACGTGTAGAAACTGTTGAGTTGGTGTATGTTTTGCTATATTCTCAACAACAACAACAAAATAAATAATTTTTTCAAGTCAAATAATGGCAATTTTGTATGGTTCATCTTAATATAAGGAAGAGAGGATAGGCTATATGAATGTACACCAGGTTATTTTGAGGTGAGAAATTTAACATTTCAGTTGAACTTACTAAACGTTTATATAGTATCTACTACATATAAACATTTAATAAATGGCACTACAAGGTGCCAGATGACCAGATAAAGCCCTGGTCACTTATGAAAGGCAAGGTTAATCTATGAAAAATTATGGTGACACATGGTGACGGGAAAAATTTAGAACAGCTGATATGTGGAGTACACCAGGGAATCAACAGTAGCTGAATGGCATGATTGTCAAATAATGGTGAGGGCCATCTTGCTGTAAACAAACTTCTGAAGTGCAGAAGTTGTACAAAATATGCTGTGTTCTCTTTTTTCAGTTCAGGAAAGTAATGGCCTAAAATATTAATTCTAAAACCAAATTTGAACAGGGAAGTCTTGGTGAAACTCATTTCAATTCAGTTTACCACCACATTTATAAGAATTTGTAGAGGCAGAGAATTTTAGGAGCCTCATATCCATAATGGAATTCTGGCTGTTCGAGCTAAAATATTTTCTGAATAACTTTAATTTAGATGCATAACTGTGTCACAAGTATTTCATAATGATCATATCCCAAGATATTCCTTTTTTTCCAGATTTCCTTATATCCTGGACTTCTCTTCCTCTTTACATCCATTGCCTATTTTCAATATGGGGATATTAAAATTTTAAGGAACGTCAACCAAAAACTAAACTGAAGCTTTTCAGCATCTAAATTTTCCTGGGCATGTCTTTTCATGGAAGATACTGTTTACTTGAATCCCCCAAAGAAAGATGTTCTATCGTGATAGGGGAGTTGGTTACACAGGTGTATGCATTGATGAAAACTCATCAGACTATACATTTAACATCTGTTCATTTCATTGTATGTAAATTATACCTCAATTATTTTTAACAAGGAAGGAGCAGGGACTTATAAGGGAACACTGTTTAGTCAATTTTATTTACGTGTACTTTTTTCAGGTAGACAGGCCTGAAAAACACTGTGGATAACAGGCGCAAATAGTTACCCTCTTAAAAGATCCTACATGAACTGGGTGACGTCTCATTTCCTAAGCTGAATTTAGGTCTTTGTTTCCATAGTGAAGAGTTGATTGCAGAAGCCATATAAGTTATTGAATATGCTTAGAGGAGGGTTGAGCACAGAAAATTTGGAAACTGCCATTTTAAGTTAGAAGGTAGAAAAAAGTAGATGCCGTTGCCATTCCAAAAGTGAATATAATTTGTCAGGCAATCCAACCCGCCATACTACCATACTGTACAAAACAGCATACATGTAATAGTTGATTAAATTATGCCTTTTAAAGTAACATATCATTAAATGTGACTATTTTGGGAGAGATTGTTGATTATATGTGGCTTCTTTTAGTCTTAATTTTGTAGTCCAGTGAGCTGTGCCCAATGTTAGCTAGATTTTTAACTACATTTGTGGTTTAATTTAACATTTTTGAGTAACAGTTTTTGAGCACTGTAACCTATTCACTTTATTCTACTTTTTATACGAATTAATTTGTTGAAAGCTTCTCAGGAATTTTGTGTCTTTTTTACATTCTCTAGGATGCACAGACAGTTAGGACATTAACTCTCATCTCAAAAACCATTCAAACTTTGGGAAGCTGGGGTAGTCTGTCCAAAAGCAAGGTAAGTCTTTACATTTTTTTTTTTCCACAGTTCTAAATTTTGTAATAGCCTGTGATCCCTTCTCCCTCACTCACCCCTTGCAAAGTAAAATCAGAACAAAACCAAAAGAGAAATAAACAAATGCAATAGCTGTGTTTTAGGTAGATATGGCATCTTAGTCACCTGTTAAAAAAGACTGTTCAGTTAAACTGGTATCACATCTAAGGGGAAGAGAGTCTCATAAGATCAAGGGTGGTCTGTTTATCTGTTTATGTATGCCGTAATCACCTGGCAGCTGTTAAAGAACTCAGCTCCAAACACCATAACTCTCTAGAAATAAATTATTGAGTCCTCTTAAGACTCAGTCCTCAGTTTGAAAATACAGTCCATTATATTTTTATTTTTCTACTTAACATATATTAATCCTGTGTTTTTTTCTTAGTCAAGTTTCAAAGAGACATTCATGTGTGAATTTTTCAAAATGTTTCAAGAAGAAAGATATATTAGAGCCGTTAAAAAGGTATGATCTTTTTACTTTGAAAATATTAAACATTTCTTGTCATAAAGCATTTGGGGAAGTAAATACTCTGTCTTGAACACCCAGAATGCAAAAAACATACTTTTCATTGAATTATTTCTTTCCAACTTCTTCACATTTTATGTTATTCCTAGAAGTCAGTCCCCAGCTTAAAAAAATAACAGTGTTTAAACTGTCCATCAGATATTAAAAAAGGCTATCTTTTTCTTCCTTTCTCTTCCCGTACAAAGCTGCGGGTTTTCAGCTGTAAAAATACCAAATGAGTTTTAATCACAGCTACTATTGCCAGTATCTTAGTGTCACAAATTACAGATGTCTAGGGCAGGGTTTCTCAACGGTGCCATTAATTGCCATTTGGGGTCAGATAATGCTTGATTGTGAGGGGCTGTTGGATGTTTTGCAGCATCCCTGACCTCTAGCCATTAGATGTTAGTAGCATGCCCCCACTTGTGACAACCAAAATTGTCTGCAGACATTACCAAATTTTTCCTGAGGGGCAAAATTGCCTCCAGTTAAAACCACTGGTCTAGGGCTAAAGTAGTACTTGAAAGATTCTTACAGGGACTCATTAAATGAAAATAATAATTAAAAAAATTAAAGCCAGCTTTTTTTAAAATCTAGAATAGTGCAAGTTCAACCAAAAATTTTTTGGAGCAACCATTGAAGGCTTTTGAGGAGAAAATCTTTCAAAAGAATAGGCAAAGAAAAAGCTGGCCTTTTATTTTTAATACATTGTTGAAACATTTGTGGGACAGTGTAGGCAGACTTCTGTTGGCAAGACTATGATGTACTGTCTTTTGTTTTGGGGTTGTTTTTTCCATGTTTATGACCTGGGCTGTGGTAGCATCTGATTTTTCTTTCTGATATTATCAGAATGTGTAGAGTTGATAATGTCAGTGGAAAAAGGATTGAAGAGTGCCAGGAATTTAGTCTATTCCTGCTCTGCCCTGAGTCACCCACTCACATTCTCATGGACTGTCACTGTTTGTCTCCAGTTTGATTCTAGGCCCCAAGACTGACATAGGATATTTTGCCCTGATCTACTAGTTTTCTTTATTCTTCACTAGTTAAGTCTGGGTATGTACAGTGCTGGAAATCGCTGACGCTCATGAAGCCCAATTTCTGGTTTCACATTAGCACTCTCACTGGTGGCATTGACCACTGCTGCAGAAGAAGGTATAATTCGGATTCCTATTCTGTTCCCAGAGCTTAGGAAGGGTAACCTAGATTGTTCCGTAAACAGTGTGACCATAGAATTGTGTGTCGAAACCAGGACACTTTGAGAGTAAAACGGGTACAGTTAATGATTATGCTGGGACAACGGGTATGTAGACCAGGACGGTCCTGAGCAAACTGGGGTGCATGGTTCGTTATAAATATCATAAACCAGTAATATATTTAATAATAATAATTAATAAATAGTTGTGGAATAAATAGATCCATGACATCAGGCAAATACTAGGAAATGAAATATTCAGATAGCTCTTACACTCCATTAGTGGATGGCCATTGCTAGAGATAGATACTCCAAATATTCTTGAGCCACCACATTCCCTTCTTTTTCTACATAATATGTATTCTTCATAGAAAGTTTATAAATAGTGACTGAATTCCCAGGTTATCTCAGAGAGCCCAGTTACACTTCAGTCATAACTGAAATACCATTTCTCAGGGCTAGAATAAGTATATATTCTCTCCCTCCATTGCTGTCGAGTTGATTCTGACTCATAGTGACCCTATAGGACAGAGTAGAGCTGCCCCATAGAGTTTCCAGGGAGCAGCTGGTGGATTCAAACTGCCGGCCTTTTGGTTAGCAGCTGGACTCTTAACCACTAAGTATATGTTGAGGGGGTCAGAGAGTAAATACTTTAGGCTTTGCTGGCCACATAAGTGCCACATATTCTTCTTTGTTTTGGTTTTGATTTTTCTTTTTACAACCTATATCTAAAAATCTTTGGGATCACAAGTGTTTCAGAATTTAGTTTTTCAGAGTTTAGAAAGGTAGTCAGTGTTTACCATATACTATATAACACTTCCGGTGGGGTCTGGGTTAGCACCCCATAATCAAACACGTTAATGTTTATGTAGCACAATTTATGAATATTCACATTAAGTAGGATAAATACAGACTATAAGTAGCTTTACACCAGTTCAGGTTAAATTGTACCCCCAGATGAGTTTACTGCAAACCAAAAATGCAATAAAACAAAAAAACCCTTTGTATTCAGAGCCTTACTGGATTTCAGAGTAGCAGTTAAGATATTGTGGACTTGAATTATTTCTACAGAGAAATATATGCAGGAACTTAAGCAACTTGAGAATAAACTTTTTAGCATAGCTGACATTTGTAAATTAGGGACTTCCTCTGCAATTAAATATATATTTTATTTTATAAATTGTTGTTATATGTGTTCCTTAATAATGAAGAACTTCATAATATAATCTGACATTTAAGATAAACTGAATTTTTTATGATGTAACTTACGGCACAGTATAATTTTTGCCCATTTCCCCATTTAGTTCCTGGATGAAATTTCCTCTACTGAAACTAAAGAGTCCAGTGGTACGAGTGAGCCTGTGCACCTGAAAGAAGGGTAATTTAATGAATTTAGACGTTAAAGTCATGCTTCAGTAGAGACATTAAATAAGTACAAAGAACATGGGTCTAGGAATGAGGAAATCTGGGGTTTTGTTCTCTGCGCATACTGCCTAAGTAACGTCAGTCAGGTTGCATCACCCTTGCTGTGCTCTAAGTGCTATCTGTAAGATAAACTTCATGTCAGTTGGGCATGACTCCCTCGTCACAGAGTTGCAGAGCTGTTTTGAAAATGCGTTGAAATTATGGGTTATTAAAGTACATTGAAAAAGTAACAGCACTATTCCGTCTTAGAGTGTTTTTATTGGAAGAGGGAAAATCACTCATTTGGCCGTTTGTTTTTTATAGCATATATACTAAATTAATTAAAAAGTTTGTTAGTCTGGCCAAAATAAATGCAAGAGTTGTCGGTGGCAAAGATATAATTCTTGGTTTGAATGTTTAGTCTTTGTAGCTAAATGTTTGCATCTGTTGTTTTGGCAGTGAGATGTATAAAAGAGCTCAGGGAAGAACTCGGATTGGAAAAAAGAATTTCAAGAAACGGTGGTTCTGCTTAACAAGCAGAGAGCTCACCTACCACAGACAGCCAGGTAGTTGTGTTTATGCTTTATTGAGGGGCCTTTTCCTGGTTTTAGGTGACGATCTCTTTTTTGCTTCTTAATGTGACCCTAGTGAATCTTTTCACTAATATTATAGTTTATAGTTTCTCAAAGTGGTGCACACACACTAAGAATGTAATAAATTTTTGACAAGTGACACCATGTAAATTACATTTTTCTCACATATTAAATTTTTTGTGTTGCCAATACTGGCATTCCTACAGCATTCTCTGTTTTCTAAAAAACCCCTGTCAAATCCCTGCTATTATAATCAATATGTAAGGAGCAACAGTTAGACCCCTTAGAACTTAGAAGTTTCTTTAACTCTCAGAGCCAATTTAGTAAGAATCAATACCTAATAAATGAGAATATTTCAGTGATTTGCTGGAAAATATCAGCCCAAAATTCCCAGTCATACCATAGACTGTGATCTCTGTGCAGTTACCAGATTTCCCTAGTCTATTGGCCAAGCTATACAAACTAACTTTTTTATAATTTTTCTTTAGAATGGCTTAGCCATAATGACTACATATAGCCAAATATATTAGTATGACAAAAGAAACAAAATGCATTGTTTTTAAGCACTCAGATGATTTGTTATGACAGATAAATGTTCAAATGACTAAAAATCAACAGCTCTTTTACTTGCCCTTCCCAAATGCATATTTTTAGAAGTTATAACTTATGTTGATAAGTATGTAAGTGCTTTCACCTGTGTCTAACGGCATTTTAAAAGTAGCTATCATAATATGGTAATTATGCTTACATTAACAGTACATTTAAGCCAAATTTAAGATAAGTTAGTCATTTTCCATGAATAGAGGAGTCATTTTTTCTCATTAAAAGCATTTTCCAATCTAACCCAATATTTTTTTATTTTTTAATATTTTATTGTACTTCAGGTGAAGGCTGACAGAACAAATAGTTTCTCATTTAACAGTTACTACAAATGTTGCCCTATGACAATGGTTAACAATCTCACAACACATCAACAATATCCTTACTCAGCCTTGGGTTCCCTATCACCAGCTTCCTCGTCCCCTTCTGCCTTCTGGCCCTTGTCACTGGACTCCTGTACCTCATTAGTCTCATTTGGTTTTATGGGGCTGTCCACTCCCAGGCTGAACAGTGAACCTCGGAGGTAACTTCACCACTGAGCTAAAAGGGTGTCTGGGGGCCGTACTCTCTGGGTTTCTCCAGTCTCCTTTAGGCCAGTAAATCTGGTCTTTTTATTGTGAGTCTAACCCAATATTCTAAAATCTTTTTTGGTTCATAGTCTCCTTTAAGAATCGAGCAATAGCTATGGACCTTTTCCCTCAGAAAAATGTACAAACAGAGACACAGAATTTTGACTTTAATTTTATGGAGTTTATAGACCCTAAGTTCATCTATAGTTCTCAAGATAAAGACCTCTGTTCTTTACAGTGATCCTAAGGGAATAAAATTCTGTAGAATGATTACACTACTCTAGGTGCAAATGGTTAATGTGCTCAGCTGCTAATCCTAAGACTGGCATTTCAAGTCCATGCAGAGGTGTCTTGGAAGAAAGGCCTGGCTGTCTACTCCAAAAAAAATCGCATTAAAAACCCTATGGAGTACAGTTCTACTCTGACACGCATGGGATTGCCATTAGTCAGAAATGATTCGACAACCACTGGTTTGGTTTAGGTATAAAATAGACACATTATTTTCAGGCCTTCAGAAATTTAACATGTTGTAATGGCATTGAAAGAATGAGTTCTGTTAGATGAGTTTCATGATTATTTGCTAGAGCATACAGTTTTAAGAATACATACTTTTTGTTTTAACCATTTTGATGGATTTTTCTAAAATGTATTACATGCTTTCCTGCCTTCTAAAAAAGAGTTCATTGAACGTAAGTTAACATTTTCTAGATGACTTGGGGCTCTCATTAATGATATTAATTATTATGTGGTACTCTGATTTAATGATGTCTTCAGGGTTGCTTACGGGTATGTGCAGCTGTTTCCTCTCCAGCTAAATGCCTTGGACTGCTGTGCTTTTTGTGTTTCTGTGTTTGCTGTATACAGTTTTTCTCTATCCCCTTTAAGTTTTACAAGTTTTTCTCTTTCCCCTTTATGGTCAGGCTGTCACCTTAAATTTCTTGTGCTGTCAGTAAACCATAATGTGACATCTCACGCCCATCCCCTACACCCATCTCCATTTTTTACTGTTAATGTACTGTGAGTGAGGATGCAGGCACTGTGTTTGTTAAAATTATGCGTAAGATTTAACAGGCTTTGAGTGAAGACTTCAGGACATCCCCCTGTGACTAGAATACATAGGCTTTGCGTTGTCTCTTTGGTCGTTCAGTGAGTGTTTTCCTTAGTTCCTGTTTCCTTGCTGTATTCTGGGCACCCATACTGCTAGTTAAATAGTCTCTTGCCATACACATTACTGTGTCATTTTGGTGTCTGTAACAGAGTGCTTCTCAAATTTTCTTCTATCTCTGAGACTTTTACACTATTCTTCTGCTGGACACTAGTACTCTGAGTCAAGTGTTCCTGCCACATAGATTCAGATAATGCAGTCTTTTCCCAATTTACGGGGAAAGGAAATCGAATTTTTCTCAAACTCCTAAATTTTTGATGCTTGATTAGCCAAGTTCTAACAAGTAATAGTAAGCACTGATTTTCAACACAACTGAATTAAAATGTGGCAAATAACTATTGTAGAGCACTCAGTCATTTGTCAATCATGATTACTTTGACAGTTTTTTATGGACCTGTGTGCTTGTGATTATGATTTTACATTGCTATATTGTAATGTCATCTTTCATAACTAAAAGTTTTCCTAGTTGTATGCTGGAATCCAGCAAGTTACTGATATTCCGGCCTCTTCTTGCCTCATCCAGTCTTGTCTTTTGCATTCTCCACCTAGCTCTTTACAGTTCTTTAACATGTGCACGTTTACATTCATGCTTTGGCATGGGCTCTACCTAGAACTCTCTTCTCCTTCTTCACCTGTGTTCTGTGTTGTCGTTTAAGCCTCATATCAGATTATCTACTCTTTATGCAAGCCGTTCGTAAGCCTCCAGTCACCCCAGTTTGTCTATTCCCTCACTACTGTGATTCTTTATATAGCACCTTAGAGATAACATCCGTCATACTTGCTGGTCATTACTTTTGTCTGTTTCTTCCCCTAGCCTTTAGATCCCCAATTGTAGAGATCATATTTTCACTTATTAGCATAAAGGCTTTTAGTAAATATTTTTAATGACTGATGTTCTTCAAAGAACACCATGTTTTCTAGCTGTGCTGTCATCTGAGTTACTTTTAAGAACCACTGCTCTAGGTTTCTAAATTTTCACCAAGCGTACTAATATTGGTTTGTTAACTAATTCATTTTGTGTTTTCTACTACTGGGTCTTTCTGTTTATCTTTTTCTTTTTTCCCTTTCTGACTTTATAGGAATAAGCTTTGTCCTTTTTTTTTTTTTTTAACCTAAGTAAGGGAATTTGGATGTCTTGTTTCTGCTCTTAAATTGTTAACACACAAATTTAAAGTGACATGTTTATCCTAATGCCTACAGTTAATTAAAATCTCTGTTGAAGCTAGAAAATAACATTAACGTGCTTTCATTTTCCTCTTTTCCCAGCATCTCTCTAATAAAATCATCTGGGATTTTAATTCTAGGTTGTTTTGTTCCCTTTCCTTTTTTATATTATGCTTTAATGATTTTCTATCCTTGCCTATCAATTTTTCTGGTTTCTTTGCCCAACACTATTTCCTATATAACATACCTGTGTTTTTCCTGATTCATTACTTATTTGCAAGAGTACATCCTCAGAGAATTCTTTCAGATAAGCTTTGTGATAAATTTTCTGAGTCCTTACATGTAAAAAAAGAGTCTTTATTTTACCTTTACTCTTTTTTTAAAATTGTGATAAATATATATGTACCAAATCATTTGCCATTTCAGCATTCTCCACGTGTACAATTCAGTGACATTAATTATTATTTTATTCTTAACTCTTGAATGATAGCTAGACAGGGTATAAAAGTAAAGTTTTAGTATCATTTTACCTCATACCTTTGAGGATACTCCATTTTGACTAGCTGTCATTGTTGCTGCAGAGAATTTTCATGTCAGTCTGATTCTTACTCTTTTTGTTTTTTTTTTTCTCTAAAAACTTTTAGAACTCTTTCTTTAGGCTTCAGGTTCTGATGTTTTACTACCTAGCGTCTAGATACTTGTTTTTTGTTTTTGCTTTCATCCATCCTGCTCAGCACTTGGGGGATTCTTTCAATCTGAGTATTTCTATCTTTGGCACATTTTCATCTGTGGTTTTCCCCCTGAGCAGTCTTTCCATCCTGTTTCTAGAATTCTTATTACTCAGATATCGATACTTCTAGATCTGTCCTCTACTTCTTTATTTTCTGTTTCTTTGTTCTTTTGCAATGTATTTTTGGAGAATCCTCTATTAAAGTCTTCATTTTACTAATTTACTTTGAGTCATTTCATTAAACATGATTAACTGTGAAATTAACTCCAGCGACATCATGAAGGTATATGTGCCTGGGAGCATTGTAATATCTTTGTGCCCTCTCTGCCTATGCCATACTATAATTTGTCCAGAAATGAATAACTGTAGCAATTTGAGTGTATTTGCATGTTTTGTGTATTCAACAAATCTAAGCATAGAAACTCATTGGAAAATTTAAAAATTCTCGAACTTGAATCTTTGTGCTACCCCCATGTAGATCAGAACCCAAAGAAATAAGTCTCTTCTGCTTCCGTCAGTTTGTTACACCCGATTCCTCAGAGGTTGTTCTCCTTGTAGCATTTGTGTCTCTTTTTCAGAGTGCTGGTTTTCCTCATCTGTTCGGTGATTTTTTTTTTTTTTCATAATTTGCTCACCTTTGTTCTAGTATCCCCATTCACCTGCTCGTTGAGTGTTCAGTAACTTGCCTCAGACGACTATGAGGGAAGGACAGGACAACCTGCAGAGGGACAGGGCTGCTGGTGCTTGTCTTCTGGGTGTGGGTGCTCTCCTTCCCTCCTGAGGTTCAGCAGCTCCCGTGACGTGCACTGCTCTGCAGCCCAGCACATATCTTGACTGCTTCAGCCTCTGTTGCCTGCTGCTTAGCACAAGCCAGGGAATGGGGAGGGGCTGAGTGGCCCAGCTGTTCCAGATGCAGCTCATTGGTTAGCCCCCCTGGTGTGTGTCTCCAGCTGTTTATGTCCACTGACCATGGCTTGAAGCTCTCTTCTGACCACTCCTACTTTTGTAGAAGTCTTCTCCTACATGTGGCCCAGGCTTCGGCTTCCTTTAGTTCACTCCTACCCCTAGTCATTTGATCTTGTCTGCTTCCCAGAATTCCTGAAATTTTCTAGACTTCTGATGGTCTTTTCTTGTTTTCCCATGCATTTGTGATTCATATTTGTTGAATTTAAATGTTGCTGTCTCAGGAGAGTTTCCCTAACCACCCAGCTTGAAGTCAGCTTCCCGGTTACTTTCTATCTCCTCTCTCCAGTGTATTTTCATTGCAGCATTCGTCTCTACTTGATATTTATCTTTTGTTGGAATTTCCAGACCCGAATTAGGAGCCTTATATGTTCTATTTACTGCTGTATCCCAAATGGTTAGAACAGCACTTGGTAGATAGTAGACATTCGGTATATGCTGGTTGAATTATGTGACTTTATCTTTTTAAAACAACAACATTTGATATCATGTCTGACTTGAATCTCACGAATTTTCGATTTCATACCAGGAACCAGGCTTAGCAAATATTCTATGTTAACCTCTCTGTTCAAGACAAAATTTTTATTAACCAAATAGGTTGCCTTTGGAGCCTCCCCCTCCCCCGCCCCGCCAAAAAAAGCTATACATTAATCCATGTACTAATATAAAATGTAAATGTCCTAACCCCCAGTACGTCAATCCACGTGTTATTAAAGCAGAACTTTGGGGGAGTGGGGGGGCCTTTGATTTTTCTAAGAACAACATTACAAAATGACCAGAAGAGGCCAGACATATATTTGCCTATACTTTCTGTAACTGTGTGGGATACAGTCTATTCTCAGGTAAATCTTAAGTTGAAATACATCATATTCGTATGCTACATTATTACAGAGCTCATGTAGAGCAAACTCAAATTGCCTTACATAGATTCCAACCTCTTAAATTAGGTCAAGGCTTTATTCTGGTGAATAAGATTTTCACTTTTGTTCCTGCATCTCTTAGAGTAAATTTTGTAACTCTAGTCAGCTGACCAGCTGATACATGATAGTGATAAACAGTTTTTCAGTTTAAAACATTGTTTTAAGGGCCAATCCCTTAATTAAACATTAAGTTGGAAAATCAGAAAAATCCACCTAGGTGTAGTCAGGTTTGCTGCTCATGTAATAACTTCATGAAAGAAAGTCCCATGCCTCAGCAAGTTTTGAGTAGGCCTCTACTATTAAATATGTTATTTTTTCAGTCCCCATGTAATTAACGTTACACAATTTTCTATGGAAGTATCAAATTTATTCCCACACTTTTGCTTGGAAGTGTTTTATCTTGAAAGCAAAGAGGAAGTCACTTTATAGAAAACAATTTATTTCTACTGTGAAACAGTATTTGTACACATGCCATCTGGAAATCTACTGTAGGTTATTTAAATTCCTGCCATCAAGAGAGTGCACTTAAACCTTACAGGATTAACCTATCACCTTTATAATTCTGATGGGAATTATTTTAATTTTGTCCTACTTTTAATTATTTAGGCAAAGATGCAATTTACACAATTCCAGTAAAAAACATTCTTGCTGTGGAAAAACTAGAAGAGAGCTCTTTCAACAAGAAAAATGTAAGTTACACAAATAAGTATTTAAAGTTTTTCTAAAAAACTGCATATTATTAGCAGTGTAAAATTTTTAAAATTTTAATATTTACTGTTAATTGGTAACAGGTTATAAATTGCTGGCTAAAACTCTTGTCAGTTGATACCTTATACAGTCTGCCTAGCCTAGTTATTAAAGGTGCTTTTCTTAGTAACTCCCTATTATCAAACTTCTCAATCAGACAGTCAAGTCTCTAAGTAATATGTCCCCAACCTATCTGGCCAGCCTTATCTTCTGCTACCACTTAGTATACACTCAAGCCAAGCAAGATGATTTCCGGTTCCTGAATATTTTTCCACTGTTTAGTGCTTATTTTTCCATTACTCATACTTTTTCTTACACTCAAAATCCCTTCTCTATTCCTGTTTATCTGATAGTTCATTCCTTTGGACATGTGTCACTTTTTAAAATTATACTCTCTTGTACTGTTAAGTAAAATGTGACTCAGTATTGTCCTGAGGACTGACTTGCTTGAAAAATAACAGTTGATAAGACACTTCAGCAGCAGTTATTTAGCCAAGCCAAGTAGGTTTTTGTTATGTACTTTCTTCCTGTTTTATACTGTGTTGGCTTTTAGACTGTCACTAACTTTTTATCTTAATTGTCTGTGAAGATGTTCCAAGTAATACATACGGAGAAACCCCTCTATGTCCAGGCAAATAATTGTGTAGAAGCTAACGAGTGGATAGATGTACTCCGCAGGGTGAGCCGATGCAACCAGAACAGGCTCAGTTTTTATCATCCCTCCGTGTACCTGAATGGAAACTGGCTCTGCTGTCAGGAGGCCAGTGAAAACACTCTCGGCTGTAAGCCATCTACTGCGTAAGTGTCTTTCTGATGAAAAGGCAATGTTCTCAAAATGTGGTATATGCATACAATGGAGTATTACTCGGCCATAAAAGGGAATGAAGTACTGAGGCATGCTATTGCACAAATGAACCTTGCAAACATTATGTTAAGTGAAGGAAGCCAGACACAGGGGCCGCATAGTATATGATTACATTTATGTGAAACGTCCAAAAGAGGTGAATTCATAGAAACAGATAGCTTAGTGGTTGTCAGGGACTAGGGAGAGGAGGAATGGGAGTGACTGCTAGTGGGCATGTGTTTTCTTTTTGGAGTGATGAAAATGTTTGAAATTAATAGTAGTTGAACAAGTCTGTGTGTATATACTAAAAACCACTGAGTTACACACTTTTAAAGGGTGAATTTTATAGTATGTAAAATAAAGCTGTTATTTTAAAAAAAAAAAAAACAAAGACAATGTTTAAAAATATACAAACCTGAGCAAGATATCAGGGGAGAAAGGCTTAGCATTCTTTTTCTAATTGTATGAACAGTCATTGTAGCCCAGTAGACTTAAGTAATAATGTATTCCTTTTGATTTGAAGCTAGGTTATGAAAATAGTTTTACTTTAAAATGCTACTCCCTGTAATTACAGTTACATAATGACCAAACCTCTCTTAGCCCCATTTCATTTAACTCTCAAATGAAGCTAGATTTCTGGAGAACCTTCTGCAGAATTCTGTGATTCTGTATTTAGTATCAGTCCATCAGAAGTCTTCGACATGTTACAAAGTAAAAATTCTCCAATGTCTTTAATTTCATTTTTACTGTAGAGGTGTCCCTGCAGACATCCGAATAGATATTGATGAAGACAGAGAAACAGAAAGAATTTATTCCCTTTTTACCCTCAGTATGCTTAAGCTGCAGAAAATGGAAGGTAAATATACAATTATTCTATTTTTATATAACCATGGTCCTCCATTAGTAATACCTGAAGTATTGATTTGCCATTATCAAGTTGAAAGTTATCATGGATTTACTAAAATATTACTTATATGAAAATTGGCAAACCCCTACAGGGGGGCTTTTTTTTTCTTTTTTTTTTTTAGGCGAAGGTTTACAGAACAAATATTTTCTCATTAAACAGTCATTACACATATTGTTTTATGACATTGGTTAACAACCCCATGACATGTCAACCCTCTCCCTTCTCAACCTTTTTTTTTTTTTGGTGAAAATATACGTAGCCAAAGATACACAATTTCAGAAATTTCTACATGCACAGTTCAGTGACATCGATTACGTTCTTCTAGTTGTGCTGCTGTTCCCACTTTAGACTGAGGTTTACAAAACAAAATAGTTTCTCATTAAACGGTTAGTACACATGTTGCCCTGTAACAGTGGTTAACAACCCCACTACATGTCAACACTGTCCTTACTCAACCTTGGGTTCCCTATCACCAGCTTTCCTGTCCTACAGGGGGCATTTTTAATAAAAAGATACTCTGAAAAAAATACTGCTTTTATAAATGTGATAATCCTAATTAATAAAGTCTGTGTTTTGGTTATCTGTGTGTTGTCAAGGGAAATCTTCCCATCTTAGGACACTTGGAAGATTGTTATTTATACTATGAATTACATTTGTGGAATTTAGTTGTCTGATTGGAGATTTTGTTGCTATTTATAGAGGCTTGTGGAACTATAGCAGTCTATCAGGGACCTCAGAAAGAGCCTGATGATTACTCTAACTTTGTCATCGAGGATTCTGTAACAACCTTTAAGACAATTCAGCAAATAAAAAGCATCATAGAGAAGCTGAGTGAACCTCATGAAAAGTATAGGAAGAAAAGATCAAGTAGTGCAAAATATGGAAGCAAGTAAGTATTTCTAAGACACCATAAGCATATTTTTAAGCATAGTTTAGGGTGGCCTCTGCGGTTGTGTGCTCACGCCTGGAATGCATGCCTCTTGCTTACCTTCACCATGGAAGACCTAGCTCAGAGCCGTGCTCTCATGCTGGAGCTTCCCTGGCCACTCACACTCAAAGTGACCCCTGTCTTCTTCAGATCTGGTATCATTTCATTGTGTTGCTGCTATACTTCATTACCGCTTTTAAAGTTATATTCAGTTTTAGTTCATTCCTTGAATCCTTACGTAGCTTTTTGTTTTTACTAGTCCTCATCCTTTCTTATTACAGCGACTTATACATTGTTGCATTGTAGTTACTGTTGTTGTTAGGCACCATGGAGTCAATCCTGACTCCTACCATAGTAAGGACTAAAAAAATCAGCTGTGGAAGTGCAGGAAGTATTTTATAGTTCATTTTTTGGATCCTTCTCAGAGGTAGATGGATAGCAACAGAACAACTAACATTTACTAGGAGCTTACTGTATCACTGGGCAGTATGCATAGCCCTGGTGGTGTAGTGGTTAAGAGCTCCGGCTGTTAACCAAAAGGTCGGCAGTTCGAATCCACCAGCCACTCCTTGGGTACCCTATGGGGCAGCTCTACTCTGTCCTACAGGGTCGCTGTGACTCAGAATTGACAGCAGTGGGTTTGGTTTTTTTTTCCACATCCGTATCACTTAGATTGCTTTCAGCAGCAAGTCACGGAAAATCTCAATAGAAGTGGCTTAAACAATAGGAGCTATTTTAATCTCACAAAATACGTCCTAACTTCTAGGGTTGATATATTCAGCAGCTCAACACTGTCATTGAGGATCGTCCTTTCATTCAGCCATCCTCAACAAGATGACCTCTGTCTCCGTAGGTTGACGCTCATGGTCATAGGTGGGCTGCAGTCCTTCAGAGCCTCTCATTTTCTAGGACAGTGTCCAGAGGCAGAACAAGGCTATTTCTTCTGCCCAACACTAGAACAAAATCAGGGTTCTCTTTGCAAAGAAGTTGATAGAGAGGTAATGGTTCGTGGACTGGCAAATAACAGTGTTTGCCACAGTGTGCGTTTTCTCATTAATCCCTCACAACAGCCCAACATGTTTTTATCCCCATTTTACAGCTAGAGAAATTGAGGCTCAGGAGGGTTAAGTGCCTTGCCAGAGGTCACACAGCTGACGAGTGAAGGGGCTCTGAATCCTGCTGCAGCCGCTTTAAATGTTATTTGAAAACTGTGAATTAATAATGATATCATTGGTATATGATCAACAAAAATCAATTATACATAAACATAAATATTTATGTCCTCCCTAGATAAAAGGGCTCAGTACGTTAGAAAGGTTATTGTAAGTATCCTAGCCTGTCTTCTCTGTACTCACTCAATTATTTCTTTCAACAGTAGTAATCCAGTTTTCTTGGAGCCCCAGAAAGTTTCCATATGAGGTCCGAGCCAGTGCTTGACCACCCTTCTTAAATAGTACCCCCTTCCCCCTGTACCTGGAGGCCTGGTGGCGCAGTAGTTAAGAGCTTGGCTGCTAACCAAAAGGTCAGCAGCTTGAACCCACCAGCTGCTCCTTGGAAAGCCTGTGGGGCAGTTCTACTCTGTCTCATAGGGTTGCTATGAGTCGGAATCAACTCAACGGCAATGAGTCTTTTCCCCCTGTACACACACACATACACAAGGCTTTATTTTTCTCTATTTAAAAAAGTACTGACCTCTGATGTACTAAATACATGTTTATTTTATTTTCCCTCTACCAGAATGTAAGTTCCATGAGGGCAGGGATTTTGTCTGTTTTGCTCACTGTTGTATCCCTAGCTTTTAGAACAGTGCCAGTCATTAAATAGGTGGTCAGTAAATACTTGTTAAATTAGTGAAGCAAGACTCAGCATGAGATTATCAAGGAAAAGTATAGATTTTATATTTGTCACTTTTTAAAAATCTTATATTTTTCAACTTTTGAAAAATGATTTTCTTTTATTGTTTTCTAGGGAAAATCCAATTGTTGGGAAAGCATCGTAAGAGTTTCACCAATTGATTCAGAAGAACTGGAAAATACTATTTTTGTTGGAATTTTTTAATTCATCATATATTTTGTCCATAGTATTTAAGAAGGAACATTGGCCCTAATGTCACCTGTGTTCACATTGTATTTAATATTTAATAATTGAAATTAACTGTTTGGGAATCCTGGTATTAATGTTTTACTAGAGAATTTGAAACTCAAGATTCCCTTCATATCTTATGTGTCCAAAGCCATGTTTCTGCAGCTTCTTTTTAATAGAAAGAAAATCCCTAAAGAAGATTTTAAAGAAGCTTTGTAACAAAGGGAGAACTCCTCCATAGCAAGAAACCATCTCTTCTTGTAACACTCCATGTTCTGTGGACTTGTTTTCACTACCATTAGTGCCTGCTCTCTACTGCCAGCTTTGAGTTTTATTAGAAAACCCCAATCCAGGGTAGTTCAGAGCTTCCCATTTAGTTCACCTAGACCCTCCCCACTTTGAGAAAGAAAAGAATACATATATATGTATATATTTTTTTCCTTTGGTCCATTAATCATTACAGGTTATATTAGGGACAGTGACAGAAACTTTAGAAAACTGCCTGAGCATCCTTGAAAGTTGGTAGATCCGTTTGCCTATTTACAGATGTAAACAGGACTCAGATAGGAGGAATCAGGGAATCTGTGCTGTCGTGTACATCTTGTTTACATTTGGGATGCACGATGGCAGATGAAATAAAATGAGATCACTAAATTCTTTTTCATTGTTTTGAAGATCAGGTACTCATTTTCTTGATTTGAGAGTTCAGGTTAACATGACTTCTAAGGACATCTCTTCTGAAAAAGCAAAGAAAGTGAACAGTGAAAGACAGTGGTGGGAGAATCACCTGACTCCACCGGCCATTTTGTGTTCTCATGAGGGCCATTATCACGATGCCCTCCTCATAGTGTTAGGTTGTGACCTATCTCAAGAACAGTCACTCAGCGCACTTTAATAATCTGGACTGCCCCAGGTTATACTTTAGATACTCCGTGGTATCTAATCTTTATGATCAGTTGAATGATCAGTGTTTAAGTATAAAAATAATGCTTTCCGGAAAATGTTTATACTTCTTCATTGCTGTTTCCTTGTTGGCTGCTAGCCAAATGGAATTTGGGTAAGCAGCTATTTGAATCCTATTTTTCCCTAATAATTTACTTTTGTCCTAAAAACCCGTAACTGTAAATAAGCAGTCGAAGCAAGGTGCCATCTTGAAGTTAAAGACAGATACGCTTTGTTTCATCAGTATTAAAAACCATGGTACTTTGCTTTTGTCCTTTTTTAATTCAAAACAACATTTTCTAAATGTGGTACTTTGATTCTGGAGTATTTACACATGTTTCTGTTTAAAACTGTGACTTATTCATGTACATCTAGCTAGTAGTGCTTTTTTTGTTTCCTTGAGCATAAGCTATATTTCAAATATACTTTGGCAGTATGTTATTGGTGGATGATTATTCTTAAATTATATTGTCATTTGGTAATTATTTTTAAAGACCATTTGACATACAATCAAAATTGTTCCATAAATGATTATAACTGAGCAATGAAGTTCTCTAAATGACTTGTAAAAATCAATTGGTTAAGAATCAGTACTAGTCTGCATTATGGTTGGTTATCACTCTTGGCCAATTTTAAAGATAAGTTTGAAAGAGTCCAGATTGCATGAACTGCACTGATTTGCAAATTAATTTAAATAGTGAAAGAATTTAGCCATTTAATAAATTTCTCCATCTTGAATTTCATTCAGATTAAAATTTCCTTTTTAAGAATCTCTAAAGTGTTCTATCTGAAAAGGACATGAAGAGTATTGCCAGGTACCACTCAGTTTTTAGTAGCTTTTATTCTGCTACTTTTTAAATATTCTTCTAATATTTCTCATATATAATCCCCATTAGGATTGTTTAAGATGACAGTTTCAAAGGGACCAAGGCTGTGTATATACATAACTCTGGATTTGAAGGGAAGAGTTCAGTCATTTAGTTACTTTCTTCACATGACACTTTTAGCCAGTTTAACTGGAATTAACCAGTTCAGCACAGCCTAACAGGGAGTAATGTGAAATTAAATTATTTTTCTTTGAAAGTCTTCTGAAATGAGAGACTGTGTCAGGAGGACCCTAAGATACCCAAGGTACTTGTTTCCAGGGGCCTCATTCCTCTGCCATTATTCATGAGTACTTTTTTATTACCTGATCCTCTTTTATCTGCTTTTTTCTTATGGCAGCTCACTTCACCCTAAAAACCTGAAACCCCAGGAAGGGGAAAAGAAGATAATATGAGGAAACTCTTGCCATAAGTGCTAGTTCTGGGTCTTAGTTTAGCCATTTCCATCTGTTGAAAGTGTGGTCATCTGTTGCTGGTTTTGTTGTTATTGTTTGTTTTGTTTTTTGTTTAGCTTTGTTTTGTTTTTTAATATGATAATGGGCAGTAGCAAAGATTTATAATCCCGGGAATATAATTTATCAAATTGAACTATTTCATTTGCCAAAGAAAATGTGTTTTTAATATCATGGATAATGGTTAAGTGTCAAAACTAGGCTTGCTTTTTCACACAAAAGAAGGTGACGAATGATGTGACTTTTGTTTCTGTTTCTGAAGCCTAATCTCATTTATCGGAAAAGCTCATTCATGCCAGATTTTAAAAAACAGATTTTTTTTTTTTAAGTGAAAGCACCTTTAATTTGCTCTAACGGTACATCCTATAAAGACAGAATGCTACAGAACCTTTTAGGCGTCCTTACAGTATGTGAAAAATACAGGACTCATTCTGGAGTTAAATTGCCAGACTAGATTGATATTATCTGCTTCCATTTTGATTAACTTAGAAATGAATATGTTGCTAGTAAATATTGGTTTTTACAGTGTCTAGTTTGAATATGTAAGTTATCAAAACTTAATGTAGTGAATTTGTGTAACTGTTGTATTGTCGAGAATGTATTTTTATTTAAATTTTATTTTCTTATCAAGAGTGTTATAAAAATTAAAAACTTTTGTAACTGTCACTTGGAAATAACTGAAATAAATTACAACAACCCTGTCTATTCTTTGTGGGATCCTGCTTTCTTAACTGATTTAGGAATTTCTTCAAAAAGTTGGTTAAAATTATCATACCTTGGCTACTAGTAAGGGTATACTGGTAGTGAGAAGTCACCAGTAACAAAGAAGAATTGAAGCAATATGGAAAGGGCTAAGTGTGCTTCTCTTGCCCTTAACTATGCCAATTTTTGATGGACCATGGCCCTTCTGTGTTCAGTCATCCATTCAGCAGATTGTATTGAGGACCTATGGTGTGTAGCACAGTGCAGACTGCCTTGTCATTCCAGAGAGCCACACACGTCCCATGTTCTCCTATCTGGGTACACAATTTAGAGCTGAGGGTTTCAGCCTGTGTTTGACTTTACGAAGAATTCCATTTTCTACTCTTCTCAAAAAAAAAAAAAAAAAAAACAGCATCAGCAGAGCCTCTAGTTACTCAAGCTTTAGTCCAACATGGAAGCCACCGGAGGGTTTTGAGCAGCAAAGTCTCATGATCAGTTTAACTTTTTTAGATTGCTCTGACTGCCGTGTTGAGAACAGTCTCAGGGTGGGCATAGACGGAAGTGGGGAGACTAGGCGAGAGGCTAGTGTGCTAATCAGGTGAGAGATGGTGGTGGCTGCGTCGTGGGTGTTAGCACAGAGAGTGGTAAGAAGTGGTCAGATTCTGGTTATGTGTAGTGGCAGAACCAACAGAATTTGTTGACAGATGGGTCTTAGGCTGGGTACTCTAGAGAAGCAAAACCACTAAAGCATATAAATACATAGGGAGATTTATATCAAGAAGTGGCTCATGCAGTTGTAGACACTGCAATGTCCCAGGTCCATGGGTCAGGCTGGAGGCTTCTCCTGATTAACATAGCCGCAGGGGCTGGTGAACCCAAGATCGGCAGGTCAGAGAGCAGGGCTGTTGCTCACAGGCTGTGAAGATTAACAAATCCCAAGGTTGGTAGGCAAGACTGCAGGAAAGCTGCTAGCTCAAGTCCCAAGAACCAGAGGTCCAATGAACAGGAGCCAGCTGCAGGATCCAGAGTGAGCAAAAGCCCACGAGTCCTGCCAGAATGTCCACTTATATTCGATGCAGGCCACATGCCTAAGGAAATGCCCTTTCAACTGACTGGCTGTTCACAGCAGATCCCATCATGAAGGTGATCATGTATCAAATCTCAGCATGGAAGTGATCACATCGTATGACTGCCAAACCACGAGAATCATGGCCCAGCCAAGTTGACACACAATTTTAACCGTCACAGATGGAGTGAAGGAGAAAGCAAGGAGTCTAGGAAGATCTAGTAACCTACGCAACTGGAAGAATGGAGAGGTCGTTTACTGAGATGGGAACGTTACAGGAGGAGCAGGTTTGTATGTGTTCTAGCTATGTCCATGTTAATGATGCCTGGAGGCTGGCCCATTTAAATCACTTAGGAAGTCCCAGCACATATTTTATCTAGTCTGATAGTCATTTACCATATCTTCCTCACTAGATTGTAAATCCTGACTCACAGTGACCCATAGGATTTCCAAGGAGCGGCTGGTACATTGGAACTGCTGAACTTTTGGTTAGCAGCCAAGCTCTTAACCACTGTGCCACCAGAGCTCCGATTCCAAGTACAGGGAGAGGCTTTATTGTACCACACAGCCTTTTGCCCCTGGAAGAGGAATGCTCAATAAATATTTCATGAATGAATGACATGCCTGCAGCTAATGGTGGAGTAGCAAGGGGCTTGGTTGAAAATCTTGACCTAATTAGAAACTACCTTTAGATCATGGTCAAATAATTCCTTTGGGTTTTGGTTTCCCAATATGTGTAAAATTTAAAAGTTTATATCTTCAGGAAAAAGCTGGGCGCCTCTGCTAGACCAAGATCCCTTAAGATGCTGCCCTCAAGTTGCTCATGGTCAAGCTGGGGACTGGGAGAGAGTGATCGGAGGATTTTGAACTTGCAGAAAAACAGACAACCCCTAGGGTTTTTTTTTGCTTTTTTTTTTTGTCTCAATATTTGGCAATGTCTGGAAACATTTTTGTCACAGCTGGGGAGTTACTACTGGCATCTAGTGGGTAGAGGCCAGGGATTCTGGTAAACATCCTACAGTGCACAGGACAGCCCCCATGGCAGAGTCATTGGGCCCAAAATGTCAGTAATGCTGAGGTTGAGAAACTCTGTCTTAGGAAGGCCAGAAGCCAGTGCTAGCTACCCTTCTCTGCCTGGAATCCTAGCTGTGTTCCATAGAATGGGGAGGTGGTATAGCAGTGGTTAAGAGCACAGACCTGGCAACACAGACCAGGTGCCAGTGACCAACTGAGTGGCCTTGGCCAGGTTACATAACCTCTCCAAACCCAGTTTCTCCAAGTGTAAAATGGAAAGGATAACCTTATCTGACCTGCAGGATTGGTGTGCGAAAAAAAGTCACACAGCTTAAGGCTTGGAGTGCACAAACTAGACATTATCTTAAAGTTTTTTGAAAGCCTGGCCTTTGCACCATCAGTGGAATCCAGGTCTTTCTCCTGAGACATAGGAACTTGGTGAATTCTGGGCTGGTGAGGAACACCTCTCAGACCTGAGAGCTGGAGTTGGTAGGCTCGGGCTTGGCTCCTTGCCGTCATGTCCTCGTGGGCAAGTCACCTGCAGACACCAGTCTCCATTCCTTTGTCTGTAAAATGGAGACAGAGGTCCCCCCACTTCCTCATGGGGTTCTCTGGTCAGTGGTAAAGGTTGACACCTGTGATGGGGTGGTGACTATTCCTGGGCCCTAAATCTAAGCCCATGCATGGGGCCACCCACTCTTGTTATCTGCTCTTTTCCATTGAAAACATAATGGGCAAAGAGTTTGGCTTCATCGAGGCACCAGATTAGCTGAGAGAGGCTTCTGTGCCCCCTTAAATGCTACTAAACAGAAGAGATTATCTGCCTGGGCTGCATCAGGAGCAGTACTGCCTCAGGGTAGGAGAATGGCCCCCTCAGTTCTTCAGGTCCAAGAACCTTCACTGTTTGACTTGCCAAGTTCTAAGAATCATCTTTTCAGAGCATCTTCTACCCTTTTTCAAATCCCATGTCATCTGAACTTTCATGACCTGCAGAGAGTGAGCCTGAGCCACCCTGCTGGTCATGCCTGGGTCTTCCTTGATGCTCGCCCCCACTCCCACCCCCCAACAGACAGACCAAGGTCCAGATCACCAGCTAGAGGGCAAGATTCTGGTGCTAGTCACTGGGGTCAAAGTGGACCACAGTTCTAGAAGCTGGAATGGGGCTGGGAGACATTAATAGGAGTTTTATGAACACTTTCTTACATAATCTTCACAACAGTTCTGACACCGAGGAAGAATCTGCCCTCAGACGAAGTAACCTTCCCAAGGAGGAGGGTGTGGACCTAGGACCGTCAACTCCTCAGGCCAGAGGACGAACTGGATAGTAGAAGTGCAAGGCTTAAAAGAACTTGAAAGGAGACCAGTGCGTGCCTGGGTGCCAGCGAGTTCAGATCCCACTGAGGGGCAAGCGGCAGAACCTCAGGATGCAGCCAGGTCCACCGGCCAGCCGCCAAATGCAGAGGCAGGGTTAGGGGTGGGAGGAGGAACCTGGGAGCTGGATGAGGAAACAGGAAGTGGTGTGGGCAGGTCCCTGGGGAGGTCTGACCTACAGCCCACCTGGAAGCCACCACGCCCAACTCCAGACAACACCAGGAGAGTGTTATCTGCAATCAGAATGGCCCCAGGGGAAAGCGTGGAAGAAGGCCACAGTAAGGGGGGTCCCTCAGATGTTTGCAAGTAGAGAGGTAGGGCCAGGGCCCAGGGAGACAGGTGGGCCATGGTGGCAGCACCAGAGCCTGTGGCCCTGAGGTAAACCTGAGCGTGCCCTGAGAACTGCCCAACGCTTCTGAGAGCCAGTTGCTTGCTAGGCCCACACCAAGTACCCACCACATGCCAGGCACTGTGCCAAGCCCAGATGGGAGTGACCCCTGGCCTCCCAAACTTGGATGCCACCTCTGCCTTCATTTCCCACACAGCTCAGCTGTGCAGTGTGGCCACCTGACAAGCCCTCTTGCATCATGTCTCCAGCTCAGTGGCCTCCCCTGCAAAGGTACCTGCTTCCAACGTCTCTTTCACTGACAGCCTCCCACCTGGCCTGCAGACGCCTTCTCAGGCAGCCCGGACAATGAGGGTCCACGGCCCAGGCTTCAGTCAGCTCAGTCCCGGGGACTGGGGTCAGACACCCTGAAATTAAAGGCCTTTCTCCCGATGGAGCCCGCAGGTCCAGCCAGCACTAGAACCCAGGATAAAGCTCCAAGCAGAGTCGTTGCCAGGGAGAGACCACACCTGGGTACCTCTCAGGAGGCTAGCAGATGCTAGACAGACTCCTGGCCCCTTGAGACAATCCTCTTTCACCCAAGGCCGGAAATTGGCCAGTGGGGCCTTTCTTGTTCCTCCCTACTTAAGCGCAAATCCCTGGAGCAGGAAAGGGTCTCTTCTCAGGCCTCTGCAATCCAGTTCCCCAGCTGTGAGTTCACATTTCAGGGAGCTTTGGAAAGAGAAACATTAGACTAGCAGTTCTCAAAGTGAGGTCCTGGGACCAGCAGCACCACCTGGGAACTTGAGAGAAATGCAAGTTCTCAGACCCCATCCTAGACCTACCAAGTCAGCAACTCAGTTTGACCAAGCCCTCCAGATGATTCTGATGGTCGCTCAGGTTGGAGAACCCGGCATTTGCTGTTTGTGAACCATTTCTGGAAATGTCATCAGGTGCTGAGAGTGTGTGTGGGTCACACCTGACACCTGCTAAAGACAAGAAGCCAGCCTCCATGTCTGGGGGCCAAAGGCGATTCCTGGAAGCACCAGGTCATCCCCCAAGGCTCTTCTGACTTACTGTAAGTGTTAATATTGGGGGGCCGAAGGGGGAAAGCCCAAAGCTGAATCAAAGTGGCATGGAGCCATCAGAGATAAAAAATTAAAGTTCCCAAAATATTATTGTTGGGAGTACTTAGGAAGGCTCTAGTGTGGTGCCTTTTGCACAAATATTGTGAGTCACAATAACTGTGTTTCTCTTCTTCTTCCTTGGGCAAATAAGGAAACATCTGTGGGGGTGCTGATATTTATTTATTTTTGGATGAGCATCGTAATAGTGGAAATATTTCGTACCTGATTATAGAACCCTGGAGCTAAAGCACTGCCCCTGAGGGGGAGTGAGGATTTAACTGGTAAATAATATAGACATTTCTGTCCAATTAAGAAGACCTCAACAAGGAAACTCTTGTTTTAAGTGACATCACTCCAGGCTGCTTCTCAGTAAAACACAAGTTCAGGCCAGTGGGAAAGGAGGGCAGTGCTGGTGGAGAGGGGGTGCCGGGCCCAGCAGTCTCAGATGATGCCATCTTTTCTGTGCCTCAGTTTCCTCTTGGTTCTCTGCCTCACAGGAGAGCTAAGAAGCCAGATGCAGCTGTCGACTAGGCCTCTGATCTCATCTGGAGTCGGCCCCTTCAGAAAATCCAGAATGCAGGTCCCCCACGGTGGCCGCCATAGATTTCTTGCTTAAAAATCATACTGACCTATGTGGCTCATGCTCTTAATGCAAGAAAAAAGGGGGCATTCCGTGTCCTGTGACAACAGAGTGCAGAGAGGGAAAACAGCCCTGTTACAGACCTCATTAGCAAGAGTCTGACCTAGACGCGGGCTGTGCTCTTCTGACTCGACGTGTGAGAAAGAGGGTGAGTGTGGACACCACTGGCGTTTGGAGAGATTACTGGTTTTAAAAATTGGATTGGGAGAAATGAAAACCTATGTCGACACAAAGGTGCCTTGCAGCTTTATTTGTAATTAGCCAACAAGTGGAAACAACCCAAATGGCCGCTGACAAACTGGTATATCCAAACAACGGAATGCTACTCAGCAATAAAAAGAAATGAACTATGGAGACATGTAGCAATAGGAAAGAATCTCAAAGTTGTTACTCTGAGTGAAATAAGCCAGGCCAAAAGCATCCAGGCTATGTGATTGCATTTGTATAAAATTCTAGAAAATAGTAATAACTCATCTATAGTGGCAGAAGGCAGACAGTGGTTGCCTGGGGGAGAAGGAGTTGGAAGGAGGAATTACAAAGGGGACAAGGAAACTCTGGGGGTGTTGGACATGTCCTCTGTCTTGATTGTGGTGACGGTTTCCTGAGTGTTTACATATTTCAAAACTTATCAAATTGTATACTTTAATATGTACAGTTTATTGTATGTCAGTAATACCTTAATCAAGTTTAAAAAATATAGGTTGGCAATTCTGTGTCTTGGTCACATTTCTGCTAGGGTCCCTCTTCTTTCTGACTGAGTTGGAATCACACAGATTTTGGTGGTAAGCTGTTGGCACCAAGACAGAGATAAAGGATATTCCGGGGACCAATGGTACATGAGTTTGTGACTAGGAGGAGCAGGGAATGAAAAAATGTATCTCTTTCATATCGACAATAATAATGTTGTCAGGTGCCATCAAGTCAGTTCTGACTTGTAGCGACGCCATGAATGACAGAATGAAACACTGCCCAGTCTTTCGCCATCCTCACAATTGTTGCTATATTTGAGCTCGTTGTTGCAGCCACTGTGTCTATCGATTTATAATCAACAATTTAAGCATTTGTTATCTGCCAGGCCGAGCATTTTACAAACATTTAATGTTCACACAACCTTGTGAGTAGATGTTACTGTGTCCATTTTACAGAGGAGGAAACTGAGTCTCAGGAAGATGAAGTAACTTCCTAAGGAATGGCAGGCAGATCCAGGATTTGAAACCTCTGGAGGGCTACACTCTCAGACGTTAACTGTGGCCATCCCCGGCTGGTCTAGTTACAAGTGAGTTTTATTTTATATTTTTTTATTTTTATGTATTTCTCAGACTTTCTACAATGAGTGTGTACTATTACTAACCAGAACTATTTTTAAGACTGTAAAATTATTATAACCACCTTGTACAACACTGAAAGAATCTTCTCCCTTAAGAATAATTCCTGTTATGTATTGAGCCTATTAAATGCCTCATGCTTAATCTCGCATTTAATCTACAAAGTACATATTAGGAATGGGAAACTGAGGCTCAGAGTAGGTGACTTATGTGCCCAAAACAACAAAGTTATGGAGTGAGAGAGTCAGGATTTGACCTCAGAGCACTCCAGCACTGGAGTGCTTATCCTTTCTATGACACCAAATCCCACCATCATTACACGGCCGCTTTAACTTCTCTGAGGTTCCCTTCCAGGCTCCAGCCACCCGTGCACATATTTAGCATAGCTGAGGTCACTGTGTCCATCTGTCAGCGTTCCACTTTTTCCTCCTCAGGCCAGCTGAGGAATACTTTCCACATTACTGCATAGACTTCTCATTCGTTCTTTTTAAAGGGCCACACAACATTTCATGCAGTTGATGTATTGTAATCACTTGCCCAGCCATTCATTCCTCTACTGTCGGTCTGCAAAGAGCTTTTTATAGAAAACAATGCTATTTGTTGAGAAGCCGAAAAAGCACCTGGTAACTCACCCTCGCCTCCAAGAATAACAGAGAGAGGACCAGAGGGGCACAGATGCTCTTGTGACTCAAGGCAGGTTATTCGTACTCCAGATCATGACAGGGAAAGGCCCAGCAAAATCAACTTGTTTGTCCTCAAGACGGAAGGCAACAGGGTTTGGGGAAAAGCTCTAAAGTATTTCTCCATGTTGATGCCTGTGGAGGACTCCTCAAACTGCATTTCTACTTTTCAATAAAATAGCACGTTTGTCTTTCACTCGCTATGAAACAAAGATTATCCACCTGTTGTGGAATTGTGTCCCCCCAAAATGTGTGTTGTAAATCCTAACTTCTATGCCTGTGGTTATAATCCCATTTGGAATGTGTTGACCTTGTTATGTTAATGAGGCCAGATTAGTATAGGTTGTGTCTTTAGTCGATCTCCTTTGAGATATAACAGATTAAACAAGTAAGCGAGCAAGCAGAGATGGGGGAAGATAGATACCAAGCCACGTGGAGATCTCCAAGGAACCAGAAAACAAGCTGAAGAGACAAGGACCTTCTCGAAGAGCCAACAGAGAGAGAAAGATTTCCCCTAGAGCCGGCAACCTGATTTCAGACTTTTAGCCTTCTAAATTGTAAGAAAATAAATACTTGTGGTACTTCTGTTATAGCAGCACTAGAGAGCTAAGACACCACCTAACCTCTTCCTTGAGATTGCATTGGTTCATTAACTTTCCACACGGAATTTTTGGCCATTTCTGAATTAGGAAGGCTTGGATGCCGATACATCCTATAGAACAGGGGCTGCAAACTACAGCCCACAAGCCAAATGTGGCCCTCCACTATTTTTGTACAGGCCACAAGCTAATAGTGGTTTTTACTCAAAAGAAAAATAAAACTCCATGACATGTGAAAATAATATGAAATTTAAATTTTAGTGTCCATAAATAAAGTTTTCTTGGAACACATCCATACTCATTCATTCACATAGTGTCTCTAGCTGCTGCTTTCACGCTATAATGACACAGCATGAATAATTTCAACAGAGACCATATGACCCACAAGCCGAAAATATTCGCCATCTGGCCCCTTACAGGAAAAATTTGCCAATGCCTGCTATAGAACGTGGAGCTTCTCCCAGGGACGACAGTGGGTTACTTTGGACTGATGCTTGAAAAGCCACACACTAGCACAGCTTAAGGAGCCCTCGTGATGCAGTGGTTAATTGCTTGACTGCCAACCGAAAGGTCGGCAGTTGGAACCCACTAGCTGCTCCACAGGAGAAAGGTTTGGCAACTGCTTCTGATAAGATCACAGCGTTGGAAACCCTATGGGGCAGTTCTCCTCTGTCCCATGGGGTGACTATGAGTCGGAATCAACTGAGCAGCATCAGCTAGCACAACTTAAAGGGTAGTGGCGGTTCAGTGGTAGGATTCTTGCCATCCATGTGAGAGACCCGGGATCAGTTCCTGGCCAGTGCACCTCATGGGCAGCTGCCACTTGTTGGTCCCTGGAGGCTTGGGTGGTGCTGTGATGCTGAACAGATTTCAGCGTAGCTTCCAGACCAAGATAGTCTAGGAAGAAAGGCCTGACAGTCTACCAGTGAAAACCCTATGATCACAATGGTCCGATCCTGTGATCCAACTTGACGGCCACTAACAATGAGAACAGCTCACCTGTGTCCACACAGCTATGAAATCTGTGCAATTCATGTACCTCCCACATGCCCCCTGGGCCCCAGCCGCTTACTCAGTGAAGAATCCGAGCCACCGCCCTGTCACCTCACCTCAGCCTCCCCCAGCATGCAGGCTGTGCTCCAGCGTGGCCTTGTTCACATCCATGATGCCAGAACCCACCTTGGCCCTGCGCCTACACCACCTCCAGACTCAGCCAACACACTCGCTGCAGGGCCTGGGATCTGTTTCCCCAGTGGCTGTACTGAGCGCCAGGCAGCACAACATGGAAGTGCAGGAGACTTGAAACTGACCAGTGAGAGACGGGAGGCAGGAGGCAGATAAATTCTTCTCGCTTCCTCCCTGACTGTTCTCAGGTACAGTGGTTCCATTTGGGCTGGCTAAAGACATCCTCATGACTGTGGCCAGCTCAGGAATGCACCACTTTGTATTTGCTTTTCTTCCTTCTAGGCATTTCCCCTTACTCTTGCTGCCCTGGGCTTGCAAACACACACACACACACACACACACACACACACACACACCAATAATGTGTTAACTCAGACTTTGCTTTCTAGGGAACCTAGGCTGTAACACCCATCCTTTCTCTGATATAATCATTTCCCCAATGATTGACAAATTTTTACCGTTACTGTATTTTTACACAAATAACACGTGGCTTTTGCGTTTGTTTGCCAACGGCTCCCTCCCCGCTGTGAGGTATTTTTGTAAGCACAGTATGCTAACTTTTAACAGCAATGTGTAAAAAAAATTGACATAGCAGCACTTATAAAAATATCTTGCAGGGGGAGGGAGTGATTGGCAAACACAGAAGGCATACGTTATTTACATAAAAATATGGTACACAGCCTCAAAGGCATGAATCTATCCTAGCATATGAAACATATATTTTACAAAATACTCAGGAATGATGGGTTCATTAATTTGTTCTGGGTTTTCCTAAAAGGTACCATATCATTTGCTTTGTAGGGGATAAAAAAACAATAGCAAACAAACATGGCACGTTAATATGTGATCACAATCAATACAGCAGAAATTACTTTAAAATTAATTCAGTGCACAATTTTGGGGGTAGCTGCTTTATGCCAAAGGTTTTGTTAATTACTCAGAATATAAAGATCCTGTCCTCTCTACTATATACTGAGCTTCTAGAAATCAATATTTAAAGAAAAGAAGCAAGGATATACACAGTAGGTTCACAGAAAGGGAAATAATGCCTTTTTTGCTATAGAAAAATGTTCAATCTCACGTGTAATAAATAAAAAATACTAACTGAAATTATGAGATATCATTTTTCACCTATCAGTTTGACAAAAATAAAAAAGTCTTATATAGTGTTAGAGTGTGAAGAAATACTTTTAGAAATTGCTGTTAGGAGTATTTGCCTATAGAAGTCAATTTAGTGGCATCAACCAAATTATAAATGTACATCCCCACTGACTAAGTGGTTCTACTCAGGAATATATCCTATGAATGTTCAGATAGATGTGCAAAAAATATGAGCAAGGTTATTTGCTTCAGCCTTGTTTGAAATTACAAAAGATTATAAACATCCTAAATATCTAATAGGGTATTGGGTTTAAAAAATATTGTCCCATCTATACAAGAGTAAAAAAGAATAAGAAGATTTTTATGTACTAATATTAAAATATCTCTGAGATTTAATGTCGTTACAAAAAATAGAAAAGTGGTCTCGATAAGCTATCATTTGTGTAAAAATGGGTATTCTTTATACATAGAGTATCTTTGGAAGTATAGTCAAAAAAATTTATATTGGTTGGAGTTAATTGGGGGATGAGGGAGAAAGACTTACTTTTCACTGTATATTTTTTTGTACCTATGGAATTTTGAAACGTGATTATATTACTTATTCTTCAAAAAAAATAAAAGTTTTAAAAAAGATTAAAGACAAAAACACAAGCTTCCCATATGTAACAATATGGCAGACCGGATATCCTGAAACCCTCTCACGATGTTGTTATTGTTGTTAGGTGCTGTTGAGTCTATTTCAACTCATGGTGAGCCCGTGTGACAGAGCAGAACAGCCCCGTAAGGGGGTAGAAGGCCCCCCTGTCTTCCGAGGTGCCTCTGGATGGGTTTGAACTGCCAAACTTTCAGCTAGTAGTCCAACACTTAACTATTTCCGCCACCCAGGGACTCTTCATCATTTCTTAGGGCCTCGGCATCTTCTTCTTGATTGTCTGTGCCTACCTGTGGCTGGTGGTATATACTGAGCATGGAGTATCACACAGGAGGGCCAGGCCGGGAGAGATTGCACATCCCTAGTTCCACTGGTCAGAACTCATGTAGGCCACATCTCACTCTAGGGAAGCTGGGGAATGTAGTCCAGCTCTGAGCTACAAGGAAAGAGAAGTAAACCACTAGACAGTTTTCTGTCACCGACATGAGAGAAGACCTAAATAAATGTAGATATATGCTATGTTTATTGATAGACCACAAACCAATGAGAAAAAGAAAACAACTCCATAGCAAAATAGAATACAGACGGGAACAAATTTTCACACACGCACACAAAAAGAAACCTAAATGACCAGTTTAATGATGCTGAGATTCATTAGTAACTACAGAAATGCAAATTAAACTTACAATGAAATACTATTTTCCACTCGGTAGGTTGGCAACATTTTTAAATCCAACAATGGGGGAGCAACAGGAACTCTTCTGCATTGTAGTGAGAGTGTAAATTGATAAAATTAAATTGGAAAGTAGTGTGATATTACCTAGGAAAGTGTAGCATGGGGTTAACAGCCTGGACTCCAGAGCCCAGGTCCTCCTCTTACCAGCAGTGGCTTGGCCTAAATTTCCTACCTGTACAATGGAGGAGGAGGCTACTAATCATTCCAGGTTATAGGATTGTTATGAGAACTAAATGAGCTGATGTAGTGAGGAATGGTGTTTTAATTCTCATCAAATTCAGACCTCTGGGTTGAGGTAGAGATGCCCTACCCAAGCTATGGCCCTAAGATGATCTTTGAACCTTGAGCCTTGAGAAAACTGGTTTTCTGAAAGTCACCTTTAAGTCAAACAACAGTCGAGATTAAACAGTAGAGAACGTTTTGCCATAGGCATTGTGCTCCTTTGAAAGAATTATCTATGTGCAGTTTCGAAACTTCAAAGGCCACACTGGAGCTATGTTCTAGGGTAAATCAGTAATTATTTTAATTGTTCTTCAAGACAATGCTGTCTGGAATTCTACTGACCACAAATTGTTTTACTAATGATAAACTAGAGTACAAGAATCTGTAAAGGATTTTTTCCCTCTTTGGAACGTTTTTGAGTCCCTACTTGAAATGTTGCCCTAATTTACAAATAGTAAATTCAATAAACTTCAATCAGTTTCTATTATTGGCTTAATACGATTTTTGTTTGAACAGTATGTAAGTATTTCGTGAGTACCTAACATAATAAAATAATATTATGTAAGCATTAAATTTTTGGAAAAGTTGAAATGTGTACACACTGAAACCCAGCAATTCCACTCCAAGGAATAAACCCTAGAGAAGCATTTGTTCATGTGCATCAGGAGATACATACAGAAATGTACATGGCAGTGTTATTTTAATACCCTAAAACTTGTAGCAACCCAAATGTCCACCAACAGGAGAATGGATAAATAAAATGTGGTTTGCTTCTATAATGGAAGACAATATTACTGTGAATACGAAGGAACGGCTGCCACACCCATCAGTATGGCTAAATCTCAAAACACAGTGTGGAAGGAATTTAAAAAGTAAGAGTAAATAATACGTTGTTTGGGGATGCATACATATGTTGCAAATCTAGAACGAAGAAAAAGGGGATGATAAACACCAAATTCAGGATTAGTGGTTACCTCAGGGAGGGCGGCATGAAGTCGGAGGGACTCGTGGGAGGAGTTCAACGGTCTCTGTAAATAAAGGGAATGTTGGTTACACAAGTGTTTATATTATTATTTAGGCATACTTTATATGTGTTTCTTATTAAGTATATGTGTTTTTATTAAGTAATCTTTATATGTATGTGTGTGTGTATGTATCTATATATACACATATAGTTGTTGTTGGATGCCGTCTAGTTGATTTTTGACTCATGGTGACCCCATGTGACACAGTAGAACTACCCCATAGGGTTCTAGGCTGGAGCAGATTGCCAGGTCTTTCTCCTGAAGAGTCCCTGGGTGGGTTTGAACCACTAAGCTTTTGGTTAGCAGCTGAGTACTCAACAGTTGTGCCACCAGGGCTCCTAACACATATGTTGTTGTTGTTGTTTACCTTCGAGTCGATTCTAACTCATAGCGACCCTGTATGCCAGAGTAGAACTGACCCCATAGGGTTTCCTAGGCTGTAATCTTTATGGGAGCAGATCACCAGGTCTTTTCTTCCAAGGACCCTATATGCCAGAGTAGAACTGACCCCATAGGGTTTCCTAGGCTGTAATCTTTATGGGAGCAGATCACCAGGTCTTTTCTCCTCCAACGTAAGTTTGGAGGGTTTTCTACTGTTTTTTCTTCTATTGTTATTAATGTTTTTGTTAAATTCAGGAAGGGAGTAGTGATTGAGAATGTGGGTTTGGAGCCAGACAGATTTGGTTGGAAGCCAACCTCTACCCCTTATTAGTTTTAATAGTTCCCTCGTCCAAATGAATGTACCATAATTTCTTAACCACATAGTTTCCATTCCTTTGTATTTATAAATAACACTACATCAAATGTCTTTGTATGAAAATTTTGGTTCCCTGTGGCATATACTGTTGGCCACTTACCTAAAACCATTCACTCTCCTTACTTTTTTTTTTTTTTATTTTTTCCCATACAAAAATTTATACATCCATTGTTATGTGACCCTAATTGCTCTCCCCATACTATGACAGCACACTCCTCCTTTGCACCTCTGAGTCCCCATGTGCATTCAACCAACTCCTAACCCTCTCTGCCTTCCCATCTCACCTCCGGACAGAAGCTGCCCGTTTAGTCTCTTGTGTCTGCTTGATCTAAGAGGCACACTCCTCACAAGTATCACTTTATGTCCCACAGTCCAGTCCAATCCCTGTCTGAAGAGTTGGCCTCAGAAATTGTTTTAGTTCTGGGCTGATAGAGAATCCAGGGGCCATGCTTTCTGGGGTTCCTCCAGTCTCAGACCATTAAGTCTGGCCTTCTTACTAGAATTTGAGGTCTGCACCCCACCTTTCTCTTGCTCCATCCAGGACTCTCTGTTGTGTTCCCTGTCAGGGTGGTCATTGTTGGTAGCCAGGCACCATCTAGTTCTTCTGGTCTCAGGCTGATGAAGTCTCTGGTTTATGTGGCCCTTTCTGTCTCTTGGGCTAATACTTTCCTTGTGTCTTTGGTGTTCTTCATGCTCCTTTACTCCAGGTGGTTGGGACCAACTGATGCATCTTAGATGGCCGCTTGCAAGCTTTTAAGACCGCAGACACCACTCACCAAAGTAGGATGCAGAACATTTTCTTAATAAGCTTTGTTATGCCAATTGACCTACATGTCCCCTGAAAGCATGGTCCCCAGACCTCTACCCCTGCTAATCTGTCCCTCAAAGTGTTTGATTGTATTCACGAAACTTCTTAGCTTTGGTTTAGTCCAGTTGTGCTGACTTCCCCTGTAGTGTGTGCTGTCCTTCCCTTCACCTAAGATAATTCTTACCTACTATCTAGTTAGTGAATAACCCTCACCCTCCCTCGCCATCCTTGTAACCATCAAAGAATGCTTTCTTCTCTGTTTAAACCTTTTCTTGAGTTCTTATAACAGTGGTCTTATACAATATTTGTCCATCTGTGACTGACTAAATTCACTCAGCATAATGACCTCCAGCTTCCTCCATGTTATGTTTCATGGCTTCATCGTTGTTCTTTATCATTGTGTAGTATTCCATTGTGTGGATATACCATAATTTGTTTACCCATTCATCCGTTGATGGGCACCTAGGTTGTTTCCATCTTTTTGCTATTGTAAACAGTGCTGCAAAGAACACAGCTTGCATATATCTATTCATGTGACGGCTCTTATTTCTCTAGGATATATTCCAAGGAGCAGGATAGCGGGATCCTATGGTACTTCTATTTCTAGCTTTTTAAGGAAGTGCCAAATCAATTTCCAAAGTGGTTGTACCATTTTACATTCCCACCAATAGTGTATAGGTGTTCCAGTCTCTCCACAACCTCTCCAGCATTTATTATTTTGTGTTTTTTGCATTAATGCTAGCCTTGTTGGGGTGAGATGATATCGCATTGTAGTTTTGATCTGCATTTCTCTAACGGCTAATGATCTTGAACATTTCTTCATGTGTCTGTTATCTGCCTGAATATCTTCTTTGGTGAAGTGCTTGTTCATATCCTTTGCCCGTTTTTTAATTGGATTATTTGTCTTTTTGTTGTTGAGGTTTTGCAGTATCTTGTAGATTTTAGAGATTAGACACTGATCCGATTTGTCATAGCCAAAAATTTTTTCCCGGTCTGTAGCTTGTCTTTTGACTCTTTTGTGAAGTGTTTTGATGAGCATAAGTGTTTGATTTTTAGGAGCTCCCAGTTGTCTAGTCTCTCTTCTTGTGCTTGTGCATTGTTCCTTATGGTTTGTATTGTGTTTATGCCATGTATTAAGGCTCCTAGTGTTGTCCCTTTTTTTATTCCATGATCTTTATCGTTTTCAATTTTATATTTAAGTCTTTGATCCATTTTGAGTTAGTTTTTGTGCATGGTGTGAGGTATTGATCTTGTTTTAGTTTTTTGCAGATGGATATCCAGTTATGCCAGCACCATTTGTTAAAGAGACTGTCTTTTCCCCATTCAACAGACTTTGGGCCTTTGTCAAATATCAGCTGCTCATAGGTGGATGAATTTATGTCTGGATTCTCAGTTCTGTTCCACTGGTCTATGTATCTGTTGTTGTAACAGTACCAGGCTGTTCTGACTACTGCGGCGGTAAAATAGGTTCTAAAATCAGGTAGTGTGAGGCCTCCCACTCTGTTCTTCGTCTTGACTAATGCTTCACTTATTCGGGGCTTCTTCCCTTTCCATATGAAGTGGGTGGTTTGTTTCTCCATCTCATTAAAAAAATGCCAGTGGAATTTGGATTGGGATTGTTTTGTATCTTTAGATTGCTTTGGGTAGAATTGACATTTGCACAATGTTGAGACTACCTATCCATGAGTAAGGTATGTTTTCCCACTTATGCAGGTCTCTTTTGGTTTCTTGCATTAGTGTTTTGTAGTTTTCATTGTATAGATCTTTTCTGTCTCTAGTTAGATTTATTCCTAAGTATTTTATCTTCTTGGGGGCTATTGTCAATGGTATTGATTTATTGATTTCCTCTTTGAGGTTCTCTTTGTTGGTGTAAAGGAATCCAATTGATTTGTGTATGTTTATCTTGTATCCTGAAACTTTGCTGAAA
>NW_004444068.1:2592218-2637890 GCF_000243295.1 Trichechus manatus latirostris | reverse complement strand
TATTGCGTGTTCTGCATTTTGATTAATTTCCTTCCTAATTTCTTGAAGAGTTCTGTGTATTACTCTTTTGTATTCTGTCTCTGGTAATTCCAAGAAATTTTCCTCCTCTGGAAAATTTCTAGATTCTTTATTTTGAGAGCTTGCTGAAGCCATCATGGATTGCCTTTTTATGTGATTTGGTATTGACCGTTGTCTCTGAGCCATCAATAAATTATTATATTTATTTATTTTATGCTTGCTTACTGTGTCCTAGCTTCTTGTTTTGTTTTGATATGCCCAAATAGGCTGCTTGTATGAGCTAATTTGATTACTGGCACCTATGAAGCTCTAATGTCCTGTCACCAGGTGGTTAGATCTGTTACTAGGTATGTGAGCTCAGGAGTCCACCCACTCCTCTGTGTGGATTCAGCTCAGGTGTCCAGATAGATAGCCACCAAGTGTGTGGTATAGGCTGTCACTTACAGTCCTAGACAGGCATGGGTGATTGGTGTAGGCACAGGCATCTGGCTGCAGCCAGGGGACGCACTGTGAGCAAGACAGGGGGCTGACAGCCACCCCTGAGTGTCCAGGAGGAAGGCGTGTCCCTGTTCCCTAGAGCATGGTAGGTGGGTGGGTTTTGCAGTTGGACTATGAGTACCTAATGCTGTTGGCTGTAAGGACTTGGGGGCACCTCTTATTCAAGGGCCCCTATCGGAGGTGGCTAGGCGGCATGGATGAAGCCACCAGTCCTCAGGACCCTGACGTGGGTAGGTGAAGACCCTGCTTAATGGGCAGAGCAGTGTCAAATGTCAAGAACCTGCCACTTGACAGCTGAAACAGTTGAAGTTAGACTTCTGGTATATACCCTGTTGTACTGCAGTAATGAGGGCCTACGCTGCTGAGATGGGCCCACACAAGTCTATGCAGGGGGAAAGGCACTCAAAGTCCGTGGATCCCTTATGCGTGTGCCTAGGCAAAGGAACTGTGCCTACCCTGGGTTCCTGGCTTAGGGGAGCCGGCAGATTATTTTTTCCCCTGTTTGTTAATTTGTTCACTGTCCAAGGCAGGGAGAATGTCTCCAGGCGTGTTACGGATCCTACTTCTGGCCTAGGGGACTCGGCAGTTGCTGAAGTTGGTCGGGGACTCAGAGCAGATCAGGGAGTGGGGAGGTAAATGGGAGAGGATTTTCCCTAAGGGGCATATTTTTTGGTCCACGCGGTATGCCATATGCAATTACTTACCTTTCACCGGATCGAGGGCTGCGTCTCACTGTTTCTGGGCGGCCGTGTAGACTCTCAGTGGCTGGGTGTCCCCCGTTGCGGAAAACGTGCCTCCTGAGCACAGCTGCTTGCCTGCCTCACTGCTCACCCCCGAGTTGATCAGGCCTGAAGGGCTCAGGCTCTCGTCAGGTCAGATCTGGCAACTTCTTGCTGCTTCCAAACTGTCTCTCCCTCTCCCTACCACTCAGTCTGGTTCCTCAACTCTGCCTTTGATGTTCAGGGCTCCCAGATTGCTGTATATAATCGAATCACTTGTTTTTTGGGGTCTTTGTTGTAACAGCGTCCACCGGAAGTCTAACTACTCTACCATCTTGGCTCCACCTTCTCCTTACTTGTTAAAAAAAAAAAAAAAGCAGTTGCCATAGAGTTGATTCTGACTCATGGCAACCCCATATGTCTCAGAGTAGAACTGTGCTCCATAGGGTTTTCAGGGGTTGAGTTGTCAGAAATAGATCACCAGGCCTTTCTTCTGAGGCCCCTCTGGGTGGGTTCAAACTGCCAACCTTTTGGTTAGCATCCAAGCCCATTAACCATTTGCACCACTCAGGGACTCCATGGAATTCCCGTTGTTAGATGTTGTCGAGTTGATTCCGACTCATAGCAACCCTATATGACACAGTAGAACTGCCCCATAGGCTTTCCTAGGGTGTAATCTTTACGGGAGCAGATCACCAGGTCTTTTCTCCCAAGGAGTGGTTGGTGGGTTTGAACCTCCAACCTCTTGGTTAGCCAAGTGCTTAACCATTGTGCCACCAGGGCTCCTTATAAGATTCCTAGATCTAGATTATTGATATATACAGACATATCTCATTCCAAAAAAGTCATTCCAATTTATACTCCTGTCAGCAGTAGATGAGAGCCCTGTGGCATTCCTTCCCAGGAAGGCATGTGTGCCTATTATCAGGCTTGGAGAAGCAGTGACAGCATCATGTAAGGGCCGGCAGTGGGCTCACATGAGTGGTGGGGGGTCAAGAACTCTACCAGGTGAGGCCAGAAATATGAGGGCGATAAGCTGGGCTGAGTCTGGAGGATGTGACCAAAGATCACAAACAAGCGCATAAGGCAGGCAGGAGCAGTTCTCGTGAGGTACGGCAAAGGCTTGTGCCGTATCAGCCAGATTGTCTGCCTCTGTTCTGAGGGCTCTCATCCAGAGATCATGATAAAGGTACTATTGAGCCCCTGAGAGATTTCTTGATAAAATCAAAATCACAGAAAAATGGATGAGGCCAAAATGATCTAACATCCGCCAAAATTAAATATGGAATTAAGTTTCCTTAATTTGAAACTCAGAAACAATACTTAACACTTTTTGTATCAGTCAGAAAAAAAACAGGTATTTCAAATAGAGAGGATTTAATTTGGGGGATTTTTTTTACAAAGGTGTTAGAACGTCTGGAAGAGCAAAAGGGAGAAGGAGGGACAACGGAAATGCAAAAAGAAAAGAATGGTAATACCAAGAGATCAGAAGCTTCTAATGCCATCGGGAATTGGAGTCCGTCACCCTATATCTGCTGCTACAAGGTTGGAGTCACTGTTGCAATTGGTTCTAAGTCCATAAAAGAAATGGAACCATTGGAAAGGTTCTGCCTCTTTCTGGGCTGCTGGAGCCTAAGAATTACTCCCCGCCTGCTGCCACTATAGCAAATACCAGGACTTACCAACAACTGCCACACCACCAGGGCCAAAACAGGAACTTCTCTCTCCTTCCCATCGTCTAGACTCCTGCCAGTGCTCCAGTTAGCAGAACCTAATAGAGATCCTGGTTGGTACACACATTGGCTGGCTGTTCTAGTCCACCCAGAGGTGCCTCGAAAGAAAGGCCTGGTGATTTACTTCCAAAATATCAGCCATTGAAAACCCTATGGAGCACAGTTCTACTCCGACACACGTGGGGTCACCATGAGTTGGAATTGACTTGACAGTAACTGGTGGTAGTGGAATAGAGATCCAGCTGGCAAAAGGGATTGGGAACTGTAGTCTGCAGACTCTTGTCCCAGCAGTTCAGAGTATACAAGGGCAGGAGTGGGCCTAAGAGAAAAACAGGTAAATAACTTGCATATTACCATATCAGTCCCACAGCTTTCTATATTTTTCACTCTAGATTGGATTGTATGGCTCATTTTTATGTTGGAATTAGGGTGGCTTTTTCCTGTGAATTTAACTCCCTTCCATGAGACTTTGTCCATAAAATATGCTGTATTAGGTTCTTAGGGCTGCCACAAGAAATTGCCACAAACTTGGTGACTTAAAACCACAGAAATTCATTCTCTCACAGTTATAGAGGATGTTGTTGCTGTTGTTAGGTGCCATCAAGTCAGTTCCGACGCGTATCAACCCTGTGTACAATAGAATGAAACACTGCCCGATCTTGCGTCATCCTCACAATCATTGCTATGTTTGAGCCCATTGTTGCAGACCCTCAATCCATCTCCTTGAGGGTCTTCCTCTCTTTTGCCTAACCCTCCACTTTACCAAGCATGATGTCCTTCTCCAGAGACTGGTCCCCCCGATAACATGTCCAAAGTACGTCAGATGTAGTCTCACCATCCTTGCTTCTAAGGAGCATTCTGGCTGTACTTCTTCCAAGACAGATTTGTTCCTTCTTCTGGCAGTCCATGGGATATTCAATATTCTTCACCAACCCCATAATTCAAAGGCGCCATTCTTCTTCAGTCTTCCTTATTCATTGTCCAGCTTTCACATGCATATGAGGTGATTGAAAATATCATGGCTTGGGTCAGGCGCGCCTTAGTCCTCAAGGTGATATCTTTTCTTTTAACACTTCAAAGAGGTCTTTTGAGGCAGATTTGCCCAATGTAATACGTCATTTGACTTCTTGACTGCTGCTTCCATGGGTGTTGATTGTGGATCCAAGTAAAATGAAGTCCCAATTCAGGGTGTCAGCAGGGCCATGCTGTCTCTGAAGGCTCTGGACAAAGAGCCTTCCTTTTCTCTTCCAGTTTCTAGCAGCCCTAGGCGTTTCTTGACTTGTGATAGCATCACTCAGATCTCTGCCTTCATCTTCACATGACTGTCTTCCCTCTGTGAGTCTGTGTCTCTTCTCCTTTTTTATAGGGATACCAATCACATTGGGTTAAGGACCCAGCCTACTCCAGTCTCCAGCATGATCTCATGTTAACTTAACTGATAACCTCTTCAACAGCCCTATTTCCAAACAAGGTCATGTTCACAGGCTCAGGGGTTATAACTTCAAAGTATCTTTTTTGGGGGGGTAGGAGAGGGAGGTGGGAATTACAGTGCAATCCACAACAATGACCATGAAAAACAAGTCGTATTTGGCCATTCTGCATGCAACACTGGGAATCTGGCAGGGAAGTGTGCTGTCCTTCACACAGAATGACGACCGTACCGCGGATCCTGTCAATTGAAGACAACTTCTGAAAGATGCGATTTCAAGGTATATTTTCAATAGCTGACATATCTAGCCACAGGAACCACGTGCTATAAGGAATGTTTGTTGTTCCTGTCTGCCCTGTATCCTCTACCATTCTTCTGGCAAGAGCTTCTCCACCTCCCTTCAGCCCCCTGCCCTACTCCTTGTGAGTCTAGGGGGACTGCCAGTGGCAGGACCCACAGCTTGGCAATAGGAAGGCCACGCAGATTCTTTCTCTCTCAGGAAGTGAAATCTTGAATAGACATACACAGGAGCAGAACACGGCTGTGGTAGTCATCCAACGACAGCGAGGCGTCGAGAGATGGTCCACAAACTCCCGCTGCCAAGATGACCTGTTTTCTCCCTTTCCCAAGGCCTAGTTGTCCAGCTTCCCTTCCGAATTTGGCCAATAAATCCTTTCTTTGTTCAAATTAATCAGAGACGCTTTCTGTTGCTTACAATTGCAGAACATTAACTGCTACAGAAAGTAATTTCAGGTTGAACATCTGGTGTCAAAGTGAAGTTTGACTAGCAGGCTGATAACACGCCTCAGTGAGTCCTAGATTTGATTGTGAGTGGAGGAGGCCATTTTTGTAGGGTACCACTTAATTTTTGTATGAAAGTCTTCATTTATTTTGGGGAAAAAAAGGCATGTGTTACTAATATCAAAAATGGTAAAAATAACATATGGCCTGACTCTCACCTGTTATTGTCTTTATTTGCTATATTTGGACCTCAACCCAACCTGTTGCCGTCAAGTCGATTCTGACTCATAAAGACCCTTTAGGACAGAGTAGAACTGCCCCAAAGGGTTTCCAAGGAGCTGCTGGTGGATTCGAACTTTTGGTTAGCAGCTGAGCTCTTAACCATTATACCACCAGGACCTCGGGCCCCTGAAAAGTTCTGGGAAGTATTTTTGGGTGTTTCTGGGGTGTTTCACACATACTCACCAAGTAGTCCAGGTGGCTGCAATCTTGTTTCTGCCTCACCGCCATGCATCCCCAGCTTCTGTTGGTCATCAGTGCTTCTGCCAGGCATGGTTGGTGCTGCTGAGCCACCTTTTTGTCCTGAGGACTGCTGCCAGAGCATGTGATGTCCATCACTGCCCAGTATCTGTGGCGAGGTTGGGAACTTGGCTGGGGCACCCCACTCCTTGTTGCCCACTGCCCAGGACTGCCACATCGGACCAGCCACAGAGTCGTTTGGGACAGACACCTTGCTCCTTAGTACCAATTCTTCCTTCCACAAATCAGGCCGGCTCCTTCCCTTAGAAAGCTTCTCTGCTCTTCTACATCACATCAACTTCATATGACTTACACTATCAATTCTTCAGATGCGCCTAGCTGATCTGAACTTGAGCAGTGCTCTCAGCATGGGCTGGGGAAGAAGCCCCTGCTACAGGAACAAGAGAGCTACAGTCCTTGTGGCACCCAAGGATAGTCAAATCGGAGTTTAAAAATTTTGGCACAAACTATTCCTTTGACCTATATAATCCATAATCTCAGACTGCAAAACACAGATATCCACGCAAAACCATAGACTCATAGTATTTGAAAGGTGGGAGGGAATTCCATACACGTGCTAACTGGGCTATGTAGACATGTCTTCTCTATGCTGGCATAAAATTGAATGGAAGCATTACTAAACTTCATGGACACTTTGGCTGGCATGTTAGCTCATTTAGTTAACCAAGTAAAAACAAAACTATTTTTTGGGAACAGGAAGCATTGAAAACCACAGGCTCTGAAAAGTAACAAAAAAAAATTCATCCATTTCCAAACATATGAGCTAATACAACAGGAAATATTTTCTGTTGCTTGCAACCACAAAACTCTAATGATCTATCTGGCTGTTCAGACTTGAATTTTACTTAACTTGATGATAATCTAGGAGTCCCTAGGTGGTGCAAATGATTAAGCACTCGACTACTAGCTGAAAGTTTGGTGGGTCAAACCCAGCCAGAGCACCTCAGAAAACAGGCCTAGTCATCTACTTCTGAAAAATCACAGTCTTGAAAACCCTGTGGAACACAGTTCTACTCTGCACACGTTGGGTCGCTGTGAGTCGGAATTGACTCAATGGCAACTAACAATAACAACACTTGATAATCTACCTCAAGAGATTATAAATTTGTTTTGAAGATATATCCAGTTTTTAGTATATAATTACGTAATTATTTATGGAAATAATGTATTTTGAAAATAAAATAATTTTAGGTATTAACAAAACCACAAAGAATTCTGTAGAATTGTGAGACCTCAATGAAACAGTTTGAGAACGAGAATGTCATCTTTTCCACTGTAGAGTTTTAGGCTTATGAAAAGGAAAGCAGTGGGTGTTAAATGAAATTTCTAAAACTAGCTTTTTTATTCAGTACTTTTCTTTTTTTCCTGAATCCTAAGCTAGTTTTTGACCCAGCAAAAGCATGAGTTATTTGTCTGGGCCATCCTACACAAAACTGGCATGGTACAAGCCCTTTTTCTCATGCTCAGCAATGGTTCCTGTGCATTTAGGCTTTCTGAATTAGAAAAAGTGAATCTTCTCATCTGCAGGGCCTCGCATGCTTGCCACAAGGGCTTTTGCAACATGAGAACCTCGGTTTACATGGGTGGTGATTACAAGTCTACAGTAAAATTCTGTTCTTGAATTCTGCTAAAATCAGAAAGTCTTGACCCTCTTCTCTACCCAGGAAAGGGCAGTAAGGAGGGCCACTGTATGAGGACAATCATGGGACCATGCAACTGGACTTCCAACCTTAAGAAGAGCCAACTGTGTCCCTGGAAGCTTTCTCTGCAGTTCATGATCTGCCTTCACCTCATAAGACAGGGAAGAGAGAAAACAGTCAGGTTTACTTCATGCAATGTTAGTGTTTCTTTAAGAAATTGTAGCCCAGACCCTCATCATGAGCACACTCAAAGTCCAGGAGATGGTACAAAGCAGTCCTTTACTTAATGGTCACGTCAAATCTTTTAGCCCAGACAGTCTACAGTGGTTTGGGAGTGGCTTCCTTCTTACTTAAATTCATTCTGCCCAGATTCTCAAAGAATATGAGTCCTTCCATGGAGCCCTCAGGGCTCCACACTTGGAAGCCTTCAAGCTCCTTAGCCCCTCAGCTCCTCTCCCCACAGAGTCCCACGGCCCCCTCTGCAGCTTTCAGCCTATATAGTCATTCAGTCCCCCTGGTAGGGGTGGGGAGGCTTCTAACTCTGGAAATGGAGCAGCTACAAGGCAAGTAGGGTTTTCACAGTGCTGAAAATGACCTCCTCTAAATGTTTACTGTGCTAATGAGGGGAGAGGCTTGAACTGCATCACCAAGGCCCTATCTGTTAACTCAGCTTCAAGATGCAGCAGGTCCTCCCGACAATTTCGACTCTTAGCAACCCAATAGGACAGAGTAGAACTGCCCCATAGTTTCCAAGGCTGTAATCTTTAAGGGAGCAGATCACCACATCTTTCTCCCTCTGAGTGGCTGGTGGGTTCTCAACTGCCAACCTTTCGGTTAGCAGTCGAGCACTGAACCACTGTGCCACCAGGGCTCCTGCTGCAAGTCCAGGAGAATAGAATTGCTGGGATGGTGGGGAGGGGCACAGGGAGGGAGAGAAAAAAATTCTATCTTATCACCTAAATAAAAAGTTGAATATTCAAATGTCCTAAGAAAAATAATTGTCAACTTCAGCAACAAGACAGTTTAATGTTATATTTTTTTGTCCTGTTTATTAACAACTACTGATACTGCAATAGATAGTGAAGTCCTGAAAAGAAGATTCTACTCTTCTAGTATGTTCCTCTCGCTGTGTGATTGTTGAGGGGACAGATTTACTAGTTTCCTGGACATCCTTTCCCCCCAAATACTTGATAATAATGCAGAGAACTTGTCTGGAAAACAGAAAGAAGTATTTTAAAAGCAAGGGCATGGAAAGAGGGAGGAGCAGACAGGACCTTGAAATGCTACGGAAGCAGTGGCAGCTCCCCGTGCCCAGGAGTGGCTCCGTAGGGAGCAGACAATGCTGGGAAGAAGCGTGCGGTAGTGCTCCCCAGGGTCCCCTGATGGGTTTTCAGTCTGAGATCTTGAGGAGGAGCCAGTGGTTTCTGCAGCAACTGGAAAGACTGAGGATGAGAGAATCTCAGCTGGTGATTTGGGGGTTCATAGGGCAGCGCTGCTCAGACTTGAGCTGCATCAGACAGAGTCACTGGAGGGCTTGTTGAGACAGATTGCTGGGCCCTACCCCAGCGACTCCCATTCAGCAGGTCTGGGGCGTTCACTACGAATTTGCATTTCTAACCATTTCCCAAGTGGCACTGATTCTGCTGGTCCGGGAACCAGACTTTGAGAACCACTAACCTAGGGTCTCTATGAGTCGGAATCGACTCAACGGCAATGATTAACCGAAGGCCTTGCTAATCTAAGTGTGGTCCACGGACCCAGCAGCATCAGCATTATCCAGGAGCTTCTTAGAAATGCAGAATCTCAGGCCAAGAGAGCCCTGGTGGTGCAATGGTTAAGCACTCAGCTGCTAACAGAAAGATTGACAGTTGGAACCCAACCAGCAGCTCCATGGGAGAAAGACCTGGCAATCTGCTCCCATAAAGATTACAACGAAGGAAACCTTATAGGGCAGTTCTACTCAATCAAGTGGGGTCACTGTGAGTCGGAATCGACTCCATGGCACCAGCTCCTAACCTCTTCCATCAATTATGTCTTCTAATTGTTAGTCACCATGGTTAAAACTCCTGGCATGGTTAAAACTCTTGGCAAACTCTATACATGCAGTCAGGTCGTACTTCACATCTACTGCACCAGATCTCATTTTGACAAGATGCTCCTGTGGTCCATGTGCACATTAAAGTTTCGGAAGTATTAATCTTCTTCAGAGGAGGCTGGGTAGGGGCAAGCAGTTAGCACTGGATTGCTAACCAAAAAAAAAAAAGGTTGCTAGTTTGAAGCAGGGCTTCCAACCGGTCCCTTGAGGTTCAAACCCCTGCTGAGAATTTTCATTTCTAACAAGTTTCCAGGCGATGCTAACGCTGCTGGTTCGGAACCAATTCTGAGAACCGCTAACACAGCAGTCGTTCTCAAAATTTATTACTGTGTACATAAGAATCACCTAGAGAGCTTGTTAAAATGTAGATTCTGATTCCGTATATCTGGGGTGGAAACACAAATTCTCAGCAGGAGTTTGAACTGGAACGAACTGGTTCGAAGCCCTGGTTTGAACCCACCCAACAAGCAGCTCCTCGGAAGAGAAACCTGGTGATCGGCTTCTATGAAGATTACAGCATAGAAAACGCTATGGAGCAGTTCTGTGTGCACACAGGGGGTCGCCATGAGTTGGAATCTACTCAATGGCAACTAACAACAACAAATCTTCGTGTCAACCCGTCTCATTTTGCAGATGAGGAAGATCAGATTGGAATGGTTAAGTAACTTGCTTGAGGAAGAAGAGAGCTGACGGCAGATCCCTGGTCTCAACGCCTTCCCACCCTGGATGCACATTAGGATCACTTGGAGAGCAAATACTGATGCCTGGGCCCCACCTCAGAGATTCCAATGTGATTGGTCTGGGGGAGAATCCTGGGCCTGGGCAGTGTTTTAAAGCTCCCAGATGATCCTAATGTGCAGCCAGGGTTCAGAAACCCCGACAGAGTCCACGTTTAAGACTCTTTTGAATCGCCATCCCATTCACCTCATTGAAAAACTATTTGAAACTTGTTTTCAAACATCCTTCTACACAAGTTTCTTGTTGGAAAACATTCCATGGCCCTTTTAATTCCGATCTTCCTTTGGGATGTTTTTTCTGGTGAGAACGCGTTTCAGAAATGCCTGCAAATGGTTGCAAAGCCAGTCCTCACCGACCCTACTCCGTCTATTGTTTTTGTTATTGCCATTAAGTTAATTCCCACTCATGACGACCCCATGTGTCTCAGAGTAGAACTGCCCTATAGGGTTTCCAAGGCTATACATCTTTAAGGGAGGGGACTGCCACATCCTTCTCCCATAGAGCAGCTGGTGGGTTCAAACCACCGAACTTTCAGTTACCAGCTGAGTGCTTAACCACTGCACCACCAGGGCTCCTCCTCACTACGTCTACATCCTATTAATGTCACATATGCCCCAACCCCTGGAAAACCATTTCCTTCTAAGCACATCCTAGAAACCCCCTCCTCCCCTGCCTGATGCAAGGGCCACACTGTTTTCTCATTGAACATTCTTGCTGCTGCTGCTTTTTTTTTTTTGATAGGGACCCAGCCAGGACTGAAGGACAACCACAGAAAGAATAAAAAGGAGAGAGGAGCGTCCCAAGAACTCTGGGGGTGGGGGGAGATGGGCAGTTGCCTAAGGGGACAAAGTCCTTTCCTTATTCCCCTAGTCAGCGCTAGAAGGAGCAGGTACACAGGGGAGAGAGTTATTTAGGGCCAACGTTGAGTGAGTTAGCAACTGTTCCACACTCCCCACCCCAAAATGCTGTGGTCGGTTGGCAGCCTCCTTGCCCTGATTCATGGGCCTGTGTTTGAGACACTAGAGGCAGGGGGGCTTTGGAGTTTTCTGTTAAAGCCCACTGACCCAAGATCACTAGGCTGACACCTACAGTTAAAAAACAAAAACAAAAGCTGTTTGGTTTATTGGACTTGCTGTAGCAAGAGAGAATGCGCCCCCAAGACGAGCGGGGAGCCTCGGGAAGAGGAGTTGGGAGGGGCTTTTTTGCAGGATTAGGGCAGTGCTGGGTGATTCTAAAGAGGGATTAGGGAAGGGTTGGGGGCAATTCTGGATTGGATACTGTCAAGAAGTGGGGCAATTTGGTAATCAGATATCTAAATAAGTTTAATCTAGAAAGTGGGGGCACGAGAATCGGTTGTTGTTGGTGAAGGAGCAGTAGTCACTCAGACTCGTCAGAAGAGGGGGATGTTTCGTCACTTTTGTGTTTGGAGAGTACCCTTGTCTCTGTCTTGTTCCAAACATGTGACGGGAGGAGGAGACTTGACTGAGCACTGCTTCTGGGCAGCTGGGAAACCACAGTCTGAAGTCAACAGGACAAGCTGTCACTTCCTCAATTTAATCCCAGTGTTCCTCTTGATCCCAAAAAGATTCTGTCCTCATTTCTGGCCTCTACAATCCCTGTTCTCTTCTGAACAGTTACTGTGTACTTCAGAGACAGGCCAGCAATACAAACACAAGGTAGACGTGTAGAATGGACAGTGGAGAGGTCGCCAGCAACTTGGCCATGTGTCTCTGTTGTTAGCTGCCATTGAGTCACCCCTGACTCATGACGACCCCACCAACAATGGAATGAAACACTGCCCGGTCCTGTGCCATCCCTACGATAAGTTGTGGATTGGACCCTTGTGATCCATAGGATTTTCATTGGCTGATTTTCAGAAGTAGATTGCCAGGCCTTTCTTCCTAGTCCATCTTAGTCTAGAAGATCTGCTGAAACCTGTTCAGTGTCAGAGCAACAGATGAATAGTGGCTCCATATGAGATGTGTTGGCTGGGAATAGAACCCGGGTCCCCAACATGGAAGTTGAGAATTCTATCACCGAACCACCACTGCTCCCATGTACCCCTTAAACCAAAAAAAACCAAACCCACTGCTGTTGAGTCAGTTATGACTCGTAGCCACCCTATAGGACAAAGAAGAATTTCCCCATAGAGTTTCCAAGGCTGTAATCTTTATGGAAGCAGACTGTCATAGCTTTCTCCCACAAAGCCGCTGATGGGTTCAAACTGCCAACCTTTCAGTTAGCAGCCAAGCACTGAACCACTGCACCACCAGGCTCCTTATGCACCCCTTAAACCCAAAAACCAAACCCATTGCCATCGAGTTGATTCCGACTCATAGAGAGCCTGTAGGACAGAGTAGAACTGCTCTATAGAGTTTCCAAGGAGCGGCTGGTGGATTCGAACTGCCTGACATTTTGGTTAGCAGCCAAACACTTAACCACTGTGCCACCAAGGCCCCATGCACCCCTTAGGACCCTGTAAATTTTCTATTATTGAAAAAGAAGTTCTAGGGTGTACTGGTTACATATCGCAGTAATACAAGTTATTCAAAACATAATGGCTTAATACAACAAACACCTATTATCTCACACAATTTCTGATAGTCAAGACTCTGGGAATGGCCCAGTTGGTGGTTCTGGCTCAGGGTATCTTATGAGTTTGCTCTAAGGTGTTGGTTGGGGCTGCAGTGATTTGAAGGCTTGACTGGGCCTGAAGGATGCATTTCCAAGATGTCTTACATAGCTGTTGGCTGGAAGCCTCCGTTCCTTGCCACATTTCCCTGGGGGTTGGAGTATCCTCATGATATGGTGGCTAGCTGCTCTTAGAGTGAGTGTTCAAGAATGAGAGCGAGGAGGGTGCTGTGACCCTTTTATGATCTTGTCGCACACTATCACTTGCACCATATGTTAGTCATTAGAAGTGAGTCACCAACTGAGACTGGAGGGACCCCAGAAGACATGGCCCCCAGACTCTCTGTTAGCCCAAAACTAAAACCATTTCTGAGGCCAACACTTCAGACAAAGATTAGACTGGACTGTGGGACATAAAATGATACTCATGAAGAGTGTGCTTCTTAGCTCAAGTAGATACGTGAGACTAAATGGGCAGCTCCTGTCCGGAGGTGATTTGAGAAAGCAGAGAGGGTCAGGAGCCGGTTGAATGGACACAGGAAATCTGGGATGGAAAGGAGGAGTGTGCTGTCACGGTATAGGGAGAGCAACTAAGGTCACATAACAATGTGTGCATAAATTTTTGTATGAGAAACTAACTTGAATTGTAAACTTTCACTTAAAACACAATCAAAAAAAAAAGAAGGAGTAAGTCATCAAGTCCCAGCCACACTCCAAGAAAGGGGAAGTGGGCTCCACATTTTGGAGGGAGGAGTGGATATACTTGTGGATACCTTTAAGAACCAGCACAGCAGGGGTGGACCGTTCCTGAGCTACCCTGCCCCTTCTGACCCTCCTCCTATTCTCTCTTTCCACTTTCCTTTCCTTTTCTTCTCCCTCATGAGTTCATGTTCTCTTGGGTTTCCTACCCTCTGGCATATGATCGCCTGTGTACCCAGCAGCGGAGCAGTCCCCTTGCCCCCAAAGCCAAATTCACCCCAAAGCCCTTTCAAGAGTTCTGGTGGCTGGAGGTGGCAGGAGGCAAAGTGTGGGGTGGGGTGGTATTGCTTTGAGGGTCTGATTGAAGCTCTAGGAACCCAAAAGATGATGGCATATCCACCTCCTTTCTATACGTAACTCAAAACCAAAGCAACACTATGCTGCAAAATATAGATAATGAAGTCCAGCAGAGCTCTGACTTTCCCCAAAACTGCTTTGATAGATGTTATGGGTTGAATTGTGTCCCTCAAAATGGTACATTGAAATCCTAGCCCCTGCACCTGTGCACATGACCTTATTTGGAAATAGGATCTTTGAAGAGATTAAGATCAGTTAATGGAGCCCTGGTGGTGCAGTGGAAGCAGCCCAGTTTGTGGCCCTAGAAAAATAATGTGGTACATTGTTTTGTGTGTGTGCGTGTCTGAAATACAGAATATCAAATTATTTCCCTACAAATTTTGTAATTGTTATTGTTGTTTTGTTTCCCAGCTCTGCAAGAGCCCTAAGAACGTGCATAGGCTGCCTCGTGGGTAATTCAGCCCTAGTAAATCACACCTAAAACTATAACAGCTATGAAAATGGAAGTCCAGGCTGCCCGTGACTTACAGATATTCAGTGTACGAGGAACCTACACAGTACAGTACCTACAAACTGGTGCCCAGCCACTTTCTGCACAGGCCATGCCAGTAGCCCCAGCAGCTGCTCTGGCACAAGTTCCTAGTTATCTGCCAATGTCTCTCCTTTCCTTCTGTAGGTGTCTTAGTCATCTAGTGCTGCTCCAACAGAAAGACCACAAGTAGATGGCTTTACGAAGAGAAATTTATTTCTTACAGTCCGGTAGGCTACAAGTCCAAATTCAGGGCATCAGCTCCAGGGGAACGCTTTCTCCATCGGCTCTGCAGGAAAGTCCATGTCATCAGTCTTCCTTTGGTCTGGGAGCTTCTCTGCACAGGAACTTCGGGTCCAAAGGACGCGCTCTGCTCCCAGCACTGCTTTCTTGGTGGTATGAGGTTCCCAGGTGTCTCTGATCGCTTCTCTCTTTTATATCTCAAAAGAGATTGCATTAAGACACTAATCTTGTCAACCTCATCAGTATAACCTCGTCAGAGTGATAGAATTTACAGCATATAAGGAGATCACATATAATCTCATAACAGTGACAGAGTTTTTACAACACATAAGGAAATCACATCAGATAACGCAATCATACAATACTGGGAATCATGATCCAGCCAAGCTGACAGGTATTTTTGGGGACACAACTCAATCCATGACAGTAAGTAAAGAATCTCTGATTTTTAGCAGGGCATATGTCTGCCTAGAATAAAGACTACATTCCCCAGGTTTCTTTGCAGCCAAGTATGATCATGTCAGTAAGTTCTGGCCATTGGGATATAAGCAGAAGTGTCACGTGTAGCTACTGGGAAATGTCTTTAAAGGGAGAGAATTGCCCTTCTTTGTCCAATTCTCCTTCCTTCTGTCAGAAGAATAAGATGGCTGGAGCTCGGAGCCACACACTAAGGATAGCAGAGCAATAAAGTAGAAGGAGCCTGGATTCTTCATGATCATGGGGCTTCTGTAAACAGCTCTGGAAGGCTTACCTCTGGACTCTATTTACCTGAAAAATAAATAAACTATATTGTTTCAACCAGTGTTAATTTAGAGCCCTCATGGCACAGTGGTTAAGAGCTTAGGCTGCTAACCAAAATGTCAGCAGTTCAAATCCACCAGCCACTCCTTGGAACCCCTATGAGGCAGTTCTATTCTGTCCTGTAGGGTCACTATGAGTTGGAATCAACTCAACAGCAACGGGTTATTTTGGTTTGGTCACTTATAGCTGAACCCAATCCTAGTGAATCTGTTAAGACCTTTTCCACCATGCCTAAGGAGGACTTCTCATCTCATCTCTATGGCTCATCTAGTTTCCAACCCACACTCTGTCCCTGTCCACTTGGGCTCTGGCCTTCCTGATCATTCTTCTCTGTTCCCTAAACATCTGCTCTGAGTCCTGGTTGCTGACCTACAGATGTGCTCTCTGGATCCGCTCTGGACCTCTCCTCCCTCACTGCCCTTTTCTGGCTTTGTCTAGGAAGGCTGAACTAGTTATGTTATACAAAATACGGACCCTTTGAGAATACAGGTAGGGCCTAGCAGAGGAAGAGATTGTACAAAGCAGACATAACCCAGCGGTGAGGACTCACGGGAACATGCTCACTGAAAAGTCATCTCTGTCCAAACACAGGATTCCCTCCTTGCCCTCTCAACCTTCCTCACCTCTTCATTTCACTTTGGGCCAAAAATTTCTCCTCGTTGGAGCCACTTGGGTTTAAAATGGACACATAACAAAATGCAGCCAGCACTGAAAGAGTTAAGGGACTATTTTCCACGTGCCATGTTAAAACAAAAATCATAGTAAGCCAATAATAGAAATTGATCGAAGTTTATTGAATATACAATTTGTAAATTTGGGTAACATTTCAACAGAGTCTTATACTCTAGCTTATGGCAAGTAAAACTATTTGTGGTCGGTAGGTGTTATAGACTGAATGATTTAGGAAATACTATTGGAGTTATTATTCCCTGTCCTTGAGCATAGAGAATGTGACCCAGCTGGAGCTGTGCTCGCAAGGACTCGTAGGGACACATCAAGTGGGCCCTGAGGTATAAAGACAATAGCTAAGATAATCTTGGAAAATATCTTTTAGGGAAACTTTCACATAAAGCCGATCAAACAGAACACAAAAGACTTTCCACTCTTATCTTCTTTTATTAGCATTTAATGAATAGAGATTTGTTGGACCAATGAAGACCCTCCTGACTCTTGTTACTGAAACCTGTACCAATGATTGTTAAGAAAGACAATTCAGAATGTCGGATCACAGTTTCTAGCCAATCTGAAAAGGCTAAGCTTTCAATGGTTTTGCCCATTTGTAATGTTAATATATACTGATGGTTCTGTAACGGTCTTTGGACTCGGGCAGACATGGCTGTGGCAGCATGCTTGTCCGTTTTCCCATTCTCGCCTATTCTGTAATATTCTTTGGACTCGGTCAGACATGGCTCTAGCAGCATGCTTGTTCGTTTTCCCACTTTTGTCTGTTCTGTGATATTTCCTTGGACTCAGGCAGACATTCTAGCTCTGGCAGCATGCTTGTCCACTTCCCACTTTTATCCTTTGAATATATGCCAAATAAAACTTTCTTTTTGCTTTACTCTACTTTATGATGTTTTTCCCCTACAACAGTGTTATAGATTGGATTGTGCCCCCCTATAATGTGTGTCGACTTGGCTAGGCCATGATTCCCAGTATTGTGTGATTGTTCACTATTTCATCATCTGATGTGATTTTCCTGTGTGTTGTAAATCCTACCTCTATGATGTTAATGAGATAGGATTAAAGGCAGTTATGTTAATGAGGCAGGACTCAATGTACAAGGTTAGGTTGTATCTTGAGTCAATTTCTTTTGAGATATAAAAGACAGAAGCAAGCAGGGGGACTTCCTACCACCAAGAAAGCAGAGCTGGGAGCGGAGAGCGTCCTGAGAAGCTCCTAGACCAGGGGAAGATTGATGACAAGGACCTTCCGCCAGAACCAACAGAGAGAGAAATCCTTCTCCTGGAGTGGTACCCTGAATTCAGACTTCTAGCCCCCTAAACTGTGAGAGAATAAATTTCTCTTTGTTAAAGTCATCCACTTGTGGTATTTCTGTTATAGCAGCACTAGATGACTAAGACAGTAGGATTCCATTCAACATTGTCTTGAAGAACAATTAAAATAATTACTGATTTACCCTAAAACATAGTTCTAGTCTGACCTTTGGAGTTTCTGTTGAAACTGCACATAGATAATTCTTTAAAAGAGCACCATACCTAAGGCAAAACATTCTTACTAATTAATCTAGACCATTGTTTGATTTGAAGGTGACTTTTAGATAACCAGTTTTGTCAAGGCTCAAGGTTCGAAGTTCATCACAGGAAAATAGGTTGGATGGGTCACCTCAGCCTCCGTGGAACCCAGAGATTTGGACTCCGTGAGAATTAAAACTTCGTTTCTCAGCAGTTTACTGTGAATTAGTTTCATCCAATTTCTTATTTCATTCATTCTTTCATTAAATAAATATTCCTTAAGAGTCTGTTTCTACATCCTAAGTCTATAGCAGTGAACAAGGCAGATAAGGACCCTGCCTTGGTGGAACTTATGTTCTAGACAGGAAGCCAAGAATACACAAGTAAAACAACTAGTAAGTGAAAAGGGGACTCGGTCTCATTACTAGTGCCGTGAAGAATATAAAGCTGAGTATTTTGATAATTCCTGGGGAGGATGTCTGTCAGAGAAGGCCTCTCTCACAGCGGAGAGGGCCTGGAGGCAGAAACGAGTCTGGCAAGTTTGATGACCAGAAAGAAGGCCTGCATGTAGCGCAATGAGCAACCAGCAAGAGGCTGGCCATGAACAGGTAGGCAGGGGCCAGCTCAGGCGGGGCTGGTGGGCCACACTGAGGCGGCTGGGCTTTGTTCTAAATATAATGGGAAGCTTCGGGAGAGTTTTTTTCTACCCTTAAGCCTCTTGATATCTGACAAGTTGAGAGGCTGAGGTGTGGGATTCTGGAGAGGAATTTGTAGGAGAAAAACATCACCAGTTTAGCAAGGCAAAAAGAAAGTTTTATTCAGCATATATTCAAAAAGGCAAAGGTGGGAAACGGACAACCATGTTACCAGAGTCATGTCTGCCCAAGTCGAAGGAAATATCACAGAACAGACAAAAGTGGGAGAACGGACAAGCCTGCTGCTAGAGCTACATCTGTCCAAGTCCAAGGAATATTACAGAAGAGGCAAGAGTGGGAAAACAGACAAGCATGCTGCCACAGCCATGTTTGCCCAAGTCCAAAGACCATTACAAGATCATCAGTATATATTAACATTACAAATGGGCAAAACCATTGAAAGCTTCACCTTTTCACAGATTGGCTAGAAACTGTGATCCTACATTTTGAATTGTCTTTCTGAATAATCATGGGTACAGGTTTCCCGTAATGACAGTCAGGAGGATCTTCATTGGTCCAACAAATTTTCTATTCACTAAATGCTAATAGAAAAAGATAGGAGTGAAAAGTCTTTTTGTGTTCTACTTGAATGGTTTATGTGTAAGATTCTCTAAAAGATATTTTCCAAGATTATCTTAGCTATTGTCTTTATACCTCAGGGCCCAGTTGATGTGTCCTTGTGAGCCCAGCTTCAGCTGAGTCAATTCTGTTTGCTCAAGGAGAGGAAATAAATGATTCCAATATTATTTTCTAAATCAGGAAGGAGAAAGGGTAACCTTCACGAGCACATTGGGGAGCAATGCAGACCGGCTCCACTGCCCCCACCCTTGTATTGCCTTCCTACTATGGCTATAACAGATGACCTCAAAGTTAGTGGCTTAAAACCACACAAATTTATTATTTTAGCATTCTGGAGGTCAGAAATCCTACGTGGGTTTCACTGAACAAAAATTAAGGTGTCAGCAGGGCTGTGTTCCTTTATGGAGGGCTTGGGGACAATCAGTTTTCCTGCCTTTTTCAGTTTCTGCAGGCCACGCACATTCCTTGGCTTGTGGTCCCCTTCCTCTATTTTTAAAGCCAGCAACAGTGAGTAGGGTCCTTCTCCTTGTGCATCTCTCTGACCGTTCCTCTGTTGTCTCATCGCTCTCTGATCACAGCCTAGAAGGTTCTCAGCTTCAGGATCTCCAACTCACGTGGCTCCCCTCAGATAACGCAGGATAATCTCCCCACCTCAAGGTCTGTAACCTTAATCACATCTTCAAAGTCCCTCTTGCCATGTGAGGTAACAGATACCCAGCTTAGGATGTAGATATCTTTGGGTGCCCTTACTCTGCCTACCACACACCCCAGTTCTTAATTTACACACAGAAAATCACTGCCCACAGCAAGATTTCCCCAAATCCTTTTTCCTCCCCCACCCATTTCTCCTGAAAGCCGTGCAGGCCCACAGCTGACCTCAGCTCAGCGAAAAACAGGCTGGGCGCTTGTCTGTACTTTCCAGGCGTCTGCCTCCCTCCACGCCCCCACTGATGACCAGGAACACGGGTCCTCCTTCCCTCACTTCTGCCCCTTGCTAGACCTCGCTGCTCACAGCGCCAGTGGCTCCGACGAGCTTGACCTGCAGCGAGGACACCCGGATTTCTCAAAGTCCCAGCCCCGGAGCTCCAGCTAGACCTGGGACAATACTTTCTGCCACCCACCCTCCTCTTCCAGGCACAGGTTCTTCTCCCTCCCGCGTCCGGCCGGTGCCCGGCCCTGGCTTCTGCGCCCGCCTGGGGGCGCTGGCCGCTCTCAGGCCCCGGTCCTGGCGCGGCTTGCGCCATAGCTGAGACCGCCCCGCGCCGCCGTCTCCATGGCGCTGGGCTCAACGTGGGAGGCCTGCCCGGCGGGGGACTCTGGGACCGTGCGCCCATGTGAGTTGGGGGCGCACGGCGGAGACGCAGGGGGCGAGGAGAGTGCCCCACGAGGGGCCAGATTGCTCCAGCAACCCGAACTGTGTGGTCCGGGTTAAGTGCTCGAGGCTCGATGGAGATTGTGCGCGCTGGCACCTCCCCATTCCGTCCCGAGGTCCACCACCCCGACCCCACCCAGGTTTCCTCTGGGTAGGGGTGACTTTGTGCACGGCGTAGGTGCTAGAATTCTCTTTGAAAGTTTCTGTACGTTAAGATTGTTGCAATGAATCGGAAGCCTTGGAAATGGGAGAAGGCAGCAGTCCCTCACTGCCCTCCGTCTCTCCGTCCCCGGGGATGCATGTCGTTGACCCTTCAGCCAGTGCTGGTGACAAGGGACTCAGAACTGGGCTTTTCTTTGCCTCCTGCTCCGGATAGACCTACCCCCATCCCTGCTCTCATCCCCTCAGTCCATACCCCCCACCGTCCCATACCCCCACCAGCCCATACCCTCACCAGCCAGGAGAGTCAGATGAGATAAATAAAACCTAGTACCGGCTGGGCCACATACATGGTAAACAAAGACACAAACCCGGTGTGTGGAGTCCATTCCGACTCCTGGCGCTTGTCTACTGAGGAAAGATTGGCGTTAGAACCCACCCAGCAGTGCTGCACAAGAAAGGCCTGGCAGTCTGCTTCCATAAAGATCACAGCCAAAAAAAAAAAAAACCCTATGGAGCTCAGTTCTACTCTGTAACACCTGGGGTCATCACATACACAGTAGGCCTTCGGTAAGTATTCCCTGATGAATCAAGGAATCAGTGCTGGCGTTGGAGCACCTAGGTGTTTGCTAAGCTGGGCTACAACGTTCCATTTACTGAAATAAATGAAATAAAATGAAAATGAAATAAAGAAATGCTCGAGATATTAGGTGAAAAAAAACCTCAGGATTCCTAAGTGTCTTAATAGAGTATTTACAGAATGACCTCAGTTTTTGCGTATGTATGTGTGTATAGTTTGTGTGTCTTTAAATACCTAAAAAAGACTGGTGGGAAATACTCCAAAATGTGAACACTAATGCCATGTAGCACCTTGCAAGAGGAATGGTGTAGCGGTTAAGAATTTAGGCTCTGGAGCCAGACTGCCTGAGTTTGAATTTGCACCACTTACTAGCTGTCTGACCTTTCCCAAATTACTTAACCTCTCTATGGCTCAGTTTCCCCATCTGAGCACTTATGTGCCAGGCTCTGTTCTCACCACTTGTCATGCTGTAGTGGTTAGTTGTCGTAGAGTTAGCTCTGACTCATGGCTACCTTACGTGTAGCAGAGGGAAATGTTGCCCAGTCCTGTTCCGTCTTCATGATCTTTGATTTGCTCGAGCTCATTGTTGCGGCTGTTGTGTTAATCCATCTCATTGAGGGTTTCCCTCATTTTCACTGTCCGTCTGCTTTGCCAAATATGAGGTCCTTTTCTAGCGATTGGTCTTTCCTGATGACATGTCCAAAGTAAGCAAAATGAATTTTGGCCATCCTTGCTTCTAAGGAACATCTGGTTTTATTTCTTCTAAGACTGATGTGTTTGTTTTTCGGGCAGTCCATAGTATTTTCAGTATTCTTCACCAACACTGCAATTCGAATGCATCAATTCTTCTGTCTTCCTTTTTCATCGTTCTGCGTATGAAGCAACTGAAAATACCATGGCTTGGGTCATGTGCACCTTAGTCATCAAAGTGATCTCTTTGCTTTTTAGAACTTTAAGTCATTAGTCCTCACAACAGCTCTGTGAGGTAGTTACTGATCATTATCATCCTCATGTTACTAGTGAAAAAACTTTTTATAGGTTATCTCATTTAATGCTCACAAATGCCCAAAGAGGTGTGATTCCCGCCGTTGTTACAGATGAAGAAAATGAAGTTCTGGGAAGTAAAAACAATTACCCATGGTCACCTTATGTGATCATTAAAGTTGTGTGTCCACTTGGCTAGGCCATGATTGTCAGTGGTTTGACAGTTACGATATAGTTTGGCAGTCATATAATGATGTAATTACCTCCATGATGAGATCTGGTATAACGTGATCACCCCCATGATGGGATCTGTTGTGAGTAGCCAGTCAATTGAAAGGGAGTTTCCTTGGGGGTGTGGCCTGTATCCAATATAGGTGGACTTTCTGGCAAGGCTCGCTGGCTTTTGCTCACTCTGGATCCTGCAGCTGGCTCCTGTTCATCTGACCTCCAGTTCTTGGGACCTGAGCTAGCAGTTTGCCTGTTAATCTTGGGATTTATCAGCCTCTGCAGTCTGAATCTTGGGTTCACCAGCCCCTGCATCTGTGTGAGTCAGAGAAGCCTCCAGCCTGACCCACGGGCTTGGGACTTTCCAGCCTCTACAACCACGTGAGCTATTTCCTTGATATAAATTTCTCTCTCTCTCTCTCTATATATATATATGTATATAGATGCTTCACTGGTTTTGCTTCTCTAGAGAACCCACCCCATCTGGAGCAAGAAAGAATGAAGAAAACCAAAGACACAAGGGAAAGATCAGTCCAAAGGACTAATGAACCACAACTACCACAGCCTCCGCCAGACTGAGTCCAGCACAACTAGATGGTGCCCGACTACCACCACTGACTGCTTTGACCGGGATCACAGTAGAGGGGCCTGGACAGAGTGGGAGAGAAATGTAGAACAAAATTCTAGCTCACAAAAAAAAGACCAGACTTACTGGCCTGACAGAGACTGGAGAAACCCCGAGAGTATGGCCTCCGGACACCCTTTTAGCTCAATAAGGAAGTCACTCCTGAGGTTCATCCTTCAGCCAAAGATTAGACAGGCCCATAAAACAAAACAAGACTGAAGGGGCACACCAGCCCAGGGGCAAGGACTAGAATGCAGGAGGGCACAGGAAAGCTGGTAATAGGGAACTCAAGGTCGAGAAGGAGAGTGTTGACATGTCGTGGGTTGATAACCAATGTCACAAAACAATATGTGCAGTAACTGTCTAACGAGAAGCTAGTTTGTTCTGTAAACCTTCATCTAAAGTATAATAATAAAAATAAAATAAATTCTTTTAAAAAAAACAATTTTTTTTAAAATAAGAAAAATGTCAGATTGTGGTAAGTGCTTACAGATCGTTAAAATAGGGGATGTGATCAAGAAGAACTGAGGCTGTTGTGAAGAGTTGACGTTAAACTGAAAAATTAACAACAGGAAGAAATTACCTCTGAGAACCTACAGACTGGGAAAGAATTTGGCTATTACAAATCCAACAAAGGTCTAATCTCTAAAATCTACAGGAAAATCCAACACCTCTACAACAAAAAGACAAATAATCCAATTAAAAAGTGGGCAAAGGAAATGAACAGATGCTTTACCAAAGAAAACGTTCAAGTGGCTAACAGACACATGAGAAATTGCTTGTGATCACTAGCCATTAGAGAAATGCAAATCAAAACCACAATGAGATATCATCTCACCCTGGCATTATTGGCACGAATCAAAAAAACAGAAAATAACAAATGTTGGAGAGGCTGTGGGGGGCTTGAAACTCTTATGCACTGCTGGTGGGAATGCAAAATGGTACAACCATTCTGGAAAACAATATGGCACTTCCTTAGAAAGCTAGAAATAGAAATACCATATGATTTAGCAGTCCCACTCCTAGAAATGTATCATAAAGAAATAAGAGCCGTCACATGAATAGACATATGCACACCCATATTCATTGCAGCATTGTTCACAATAGCAAAAAGATGGAGATAACCTAGATGCCCATTAACAGATGAATGGATAAACAAACTGTGGTACATACACACAATGGAGTACTACGCAACAATAAAGAACAATGATGAATCTGCGAAGCAACTCGCAACATGGATGAATCTGGAGGGCATTATGCTGAGTGAAATAAGTCAATCTCAAAAGGACAAATATTGTATGAGACTACTACTATAGAAACTCATGGAAAGGTTTACACACAAAAAGAAACAATCTTTGATGGTTACGAGGGAGAGGAGGGGTGGGGGAAAAACATTAAATAAACAATAGATAAGTGGTGACTTTGGTGAAGGGTAAGACAGTACACAATACTGGGGAAGCCAGCGCAACTTGTCCAAGGCAAGGTCATGGAAGCTACACAGACACATCCAAACTCCCTGAGGGACCGAATTACTGGTCTGAGGAATGTGGGGACCATGGTCTCAGGGAACATCTAGCTCAATTGGCATAACATAGTTTATAAAGAAAATGTTCTACATTCTACTTTGGTGAGTAGTGTCTGGGTTCTTAAAAGCTTCTGATCAGCCATCTAATGTACTCCACTGGTCTCACCCGTTTGGGAGCAAGGGAGAATGAAGAAAACTAAAGACACAAGAGAAAGATTAGTCCAAAGAACTAGTGGACCACAACTACCATGGCCTCCACCAGACTGAGTCCAGTACAACTAGATGGTGCCCGGCTACCATCACTGACCACTCTGACAGGGATCACAACAGGGGGTACTGGACAGAGCGGGAGAAAAATGTAGAACAAAATTCTAACTCACTAAAAAAGACCAGACTTACTGGCCTGACAGAGACTGGAGAGACCTCAAGACTGTGATCCTCAGACACCCTTTTAGCTCAATAATGAAGTCACTCCTGAGGTTCACCCTTCATGCAAAGATTAGACAGGCGCATAAAACAAAACAAGACTAAAACGGCGTACCAGCCCAGGGGCAAGGACTAGAAGGCAAGAGGGGACAAGGAAGTTGGTAATAGGGAACCCAAGCTCAAGAAGGGAGAGTGTCAACATGTTGTGGGGTTATTGATCGATGTCATAAAATACTATGTATACTAACTATTTAATGAGAAGCTAATTTGTTCTGTAAACCTTCATCTAAAGTACAATTTAAAAATAAAAAGATTATAGCCTAAAAAAAAAAGAAATCACCTCTGAGAAGAACAGGGGTACAAGCTTTTCCAGTAGAGGAGACGGTGCAAAATCAGCTGGAATATGCTGGATTGTGTTTAAGGAAACAAAAGAAGGCCAGCATGGGAGAGAATAACAGAGGGTAAGGCTGAGACGACTTGAAAACCTAGGCAAGGTCTAGATCACACTGTGGCTTTCTAAGAAAGAATAATGAGTTTGATTTGTATTAGAAGTGCAATGGAGTTTCTGGTCCTGGCCACATTTTTGCAGAGAACAACTAAAAGTCAGATTTAGAGAAAAAAAAATCGGACTGAAGGTATCAGTGAGTTTCCAAGGCAGTCAGGACCGGAGTGGCCAAAGCTAAGGTCCTGGAGAGAAGGGAACCACAATATATAACCTAATGACTGTGTAGGCATTTGAAAAAAATAACACACATACATTTAAATATATTGTCTTAGTTTGCTGGCGCTACCATAACAGAAATACCACAAGTGGATGGCCTTAAAAAATAGAAATTTATTTTCTCACAGTTCTGGAGGCTAAAAGTCCAAGTCAGGATATCAGCCATGTTGACTCCTTCAGTGGACCTCTCTACTAGTTCCCGGTGACTACTGGCAATCCTTGGCCTTACTTTGCATTCCTTGCATACGTCTTCCCCCATGCTTGTCTCTGTGTCTATTCTGCCCTGTTTGTAACTCAGATGTGGTTAGGTTTAAGACCTACCCTACTCTGGTATGGCCTTATTAACATAACAAAAGAAAAACCTAATTTCCAAACAGGATTACATCCAAAGGTACATATTTATTCAGGTAAATATGTATTTAATATATATTTTTAGGGACACAATTCAGTCTATAACAGATGTATATAAACCAGACCCTTTGCCGTCGAGTTGATTCTGACTCATAGCAGCCCTAGAGGACAGAGTAGAACTGCCCCATAGAGTTTCCAAGGAGCACCTGGTGGACTCGAACCGCCTACCTTTTGCTTAGAAGACATAGCTCTTAACCACTACACCACCAGGGTTTCCAGCAGATGTATATATTTTTATTTAGTTCTTAAACCCGTTGCCGTTGAGTCAGTACAACTCACAGTGACCCTATAGGACAGAGTAGAACTGTCCCATAGGGTTTCCAAGGAGCAGCTGGTGGATTCGAACTGCTGACCTTTTGGTTAGCAGCCGAGCTCTTAACTACTGCGCCACCAGAGCGCCATTTAATTCTTAAATAACCACACTTACTTATTAATGGGATGCTTACACCTGTTGAACACTGCACAATTTCTCAAACCTTGGAATCAGATACTACCATTCTCACTTCTTGCCCTATGTTGCTTTTCACACGGTACCTGTTTTTTTTTCACAGCAACCTCCAAAAACCCAGCTTCACAAAGATATGATGTCATTGAAAGGAATGTAGTGCTGTGGTAGTTTTATAATATGCTCACAAATTCTTTCATACGCCTTCCTTTGAGACATGGCGCTTCCTTCTGCTCCTCTCCAGTGTGAGCTGATTTTAGTGACTCTCTTCTAATGAACAGACTGTATGGAAGTGATGGTACATGTCTTCTGAAACGAGGTCAAAAAAGACATTGCAGGTTCCTCACTGCTCTCTCTCTCTCAGATCACTTGCTCTGGGGGAAACCAGCTGCTGTGTCATAAGGTCACTCAAATAGCTCTATGCAGAGGCCCACATGGTAAGAAACTGGCTTCCTGCCAACAGCCGTGTGAGTGAGCCATCTTAGAAGCAGACCCTCTAACCCCAGTCAAGCCTTCAGAGGTTATAGCTCATGCTGGCATCTTGACTGAAACCCCAGGAAAGACCCTGAGTCAGAACCACTCAAATTCCTGACCCACAGAAACTGAGATAATAAATGTGTGTTGTTTTAAGCCACTAAATTTCAGTGTAATTGTTAATTATTAATACAAGCATAATTTAATTTGAAACTGTAAACTACCTCCAACTAGTAGTTTTGCATGTAACAGACGTTGCTGGGATGCCTTGAAATTTTAAAATATTCCACAGTGCTTCTGAGTTTGCTGCAGTGTCCCCAGGCCCCTCAGTGCACAGTTTGGGAACTATGGCTCTAAAACAGGAAGGATTACTAGAGAGAAAGAGGGATATTAAATAATGACAAAAGGATCAACCTACCAGGAAGCCTTAACTGTTCTAAACTTGCAGGCACCTAATAACATAGCATCAAAATACATAAAACCAAAACTGACAGAACTAATTGCAGAAACAAATTCACATCCATACATGTCTCTCAAATAACTGAGAGAATAATAATATTTTAAAAAATTAGTAAAGATACACGCAATGGGAAACCATTGGAGAGCTTTTGGCAAAAGTGTCACGTGATCTGATTTACATTTGAAAAACATCACTGGCTGCCAGGTGGAGAACAGATGAAAGGAGAGCAAGAGGGCTATTGGAGCCATGTGGGAAGAAAAGTGATGGTGGTAGTTGCAGAGAAGAGGAATTCCTTTTTATGTTTGCTTTTCTCAATACCCCATGTCTTGTTTCAATTTCATAGGATGGTCCATCTGGCCTGGGTTCAACAAGGAGAGCCCCTTTTGATGTAAGCCAATAAACACAATATTTATGGACAGTCTGCAGCTAGAAACATTCCCATATGTGAAAGCTCCAATCATTCCCATAAACCTTTGTCTCTGTGAACCCAGTTCAGAGCCCCAACCACGACTACCTTAAGTCATCACATGGCAGCAACTTTTGGGGCTGGATAATTTAAGGGACAAAATCAGTACTGGCTTCCTGTGGCCAGGAGAATACTAGTAATACTAACATCAATAATAATAATAATGAAGTTTATTGAGTATTCCACCACATGCCAGGCATTGTGCTAAGTGCTTTGTACATTTATCTAATCCTTAGAAGGAAATCCTGGTGGTGTAGTAGTTAAGAGTTTGGCTGCTAACCAAAAGGTCGACAGTTCGAATCCACCAGGCACTCCTTGGAAACCCTATGGGGCAGTTCTACTCAGTCCTCTAGGGTCGCTATGAGTTGGCATCGACTCAACGGCAATGGGTTTGGTTTTTGGTTTTTTAATCCTTAAAACAACTATAATCCATTTTGCAGATAGGGAATCAGTGGTGTAAAGAGCTTTTATAACTTATCTAAGGCCACACAATGCCTGGCAAGAATTGCATTTCTAAAGAGATTTATGCCATTTTTATGTCATTATAATTGAGTTCCCTGGGTATCTCACGCTTTTAAAGAATCTAAAAGAAAGGACATGGGCCCACAATTACAGAAATTGGAAATTGAACAAGTCCCTTCAACTAGCTCTATCTTGACTTGCAGTAATCGCTGTTCCCTTTTTAAGATAAATGAAGTACTTTGAGATTTATAGAGAAGGATGTACAGGAATATCTGTCAATTTTTAGTGAGGGAGATGCATTCTGCTCCTTACAAAGACATCTGTGCATTGGGTTTCAGGGTAAGTTACTCTTTTCAGAATCCAGGTGGAATCTAACACAATAAAACAGTGCCAAAAGCAAAGGAAGGAAAAAAACAAAAGGGACACCCCTGCCCATTGTTCCAATTCTTCAAAAGTTTCTGAAAACATATGAGAAGCACTGTGCACAGTCTCAGACATCTGTGTGTCCAGCCATCAAAAGGGACCTGAAAACCAGCATCAACAGTGAACAGATTCTCAAGACGGTGAGTGAACGTATGGTCTCGTTTCCTTATTCTTCTCTGAAATGAACTAACTGAAGTTTACCCCCAAGGAACTTGGATCCCCAGTCCCCTCCAGCCCCAAACTGGCTGTGCCACCCCCTTTGCATTCCAGACTGAATAAAGATCAGAGTCTTCCCCAGGCACTCGGTGGGAGGGGGAGACTAGCACCTCTCCTGCCTTCCCGCTCGACCCTTGGATCTGCCTGTCCATTACTTCAGCAGCCTGCCTGTTCTCACACCACTTCACCATCTGGAATGGTCAACCCTCCTTCCACTCCACATCTGGAAGGCCCCTCTGGAAAGCCGCCGATCTTGTTATCATTGCAAACCCTCCCCTCCCCAGCACGCTGACCACCCACCTGACCCCTCAGAGCTAATGCCTCCTTTCCTTGACCATTGCTGCGTCCACATCATCAATCCACACTTGTGCTTGCCCATGTCTCCCCTTATGAGGCCCATCTCACTTGGAGTGAGGTCAACAAAGTCACAATTCTAACTCCCAAAGTGCTGGATTCCAGAAGAACGTTCTGATGTCATATGTTTTCTGAGATTCAGTCTAGGGACTGGGTGTGAGGGCAAGAGAGGAGAGGAGAGGCTGGCACTGGAACTAAATGGACAGCTATACGGAAGGGGGTGCCTGGGTGGCAAAAACGGTTAATATGCTCAGTTGCTAACCAAAAGGTTGGAGGTCTGAGTCAACCCGGAGGCACCTCGGAAGAAATTCCTGGCAATCCGCTTCTGAAACATCAACCCTTGAAGCCCCTATGGAGCACAGTTCTCTGGCACAAATGGGGTTGCTGTGAATCGGAGTCGACTTGACGGCAGCTGGTAACAAGCAGTGCCCCAAGGACAGACTGGGTAGCTTTACAAGTTTTCTATCACTGCCCTAGAAGGATAGTCTGTTTTAATAATCACATACCTACTAATTTCCTAAAATGTTGAGTGCTAAACAAGACACCAAATTAAACAAAATAATCAAATATAAATAAGTTTTGTCTTTTTTTTAAATCATTATTTTAAGGTGACTTTTATCCAAATTTGTCCTGTCCAGAATTTTCTGGAATGTTTTTTGGGAGTGGGAGGATGATTACATTGAACCTCGCACAAAAAGAGCCACCCGAAGTTCCTCTTTAACCATCTCTATCTCCCCGCACCCCCACCCCAGAATCCCTGGTGGCACAGTGGTTAAGAGCTACTGGCTGCTAACCAAAAAAGGTTGGCAGTTCGAATCCACCAGGCACTCCTTGGAAACCCTGTGGGGCAGTTTTACTCTGTCCTATAGATTCACTATGAGTCGGAATCAGCTCGATGGCAGTGGGTATCTTCCCCCTAAACTCCCACTTCTCAGAGTGGCAGCCCTTCTCTCTCCTCTCCTTCTCTTCAGCCTCTCTCCCCTTACCTCCTCTTCTCCTCCTCCCACCCACATCTGTTCTCCCATATCTTTCTAATCCCTTCTTCAGCGGTTCCCTCTCTAGGCTCACTCACTATCTCCCTGCTCATTCGGTTGGAGGAGCTTCCCAGATCTATCCTTTTCATGGTAAAATCATTACTAATTTATTTTTTCCTACTGTAAGTCTTATAATTAGCCTTCTATTACTTAATCATAAGTTTTGTCCAAATTTCTATTCCTTTCAGCAGTGTTTTCCAAACTTTGTGTGTGTGTGTGTGATTGCTATCCACCATCAGAAATACAACTAACATCATGACCCCCTATATATAAGTGGTGTTCCGCTGGTGTGCAGAGGTACGGCCATAAGCGTTGTTTATGCTGGGTGGGTTGCTTAGGCTGGGTCTTCATTTTGATTTTGAGTAGCATCAAAATAAAAGTTTCATGAGAAATTATTACCCTTACTCCATAAAATGCACTTAGATACTGTCTCTTCTTTTCTATTTTACTTAAAAAAAAAGAAAAAAAAAATGGGTTGCAACCTCTGAATTAATTCCCTGGCCCAATAATGGGCATTAACCTGCTGGAAAATCTCTTCCCTACAGGACTTTTCTTGGGGTCTTACACATAGCAGGAACTTCATAAGTCTGTGTTGAATTATCAGAACAATGCACACTTGATCCAGAATTAATAATTATTTTAAGTGCTCTTCTGTTGTCTAATGACAATATTGCTTTTCTGCATATTCAGATGCATGGAAATCTCTTTATGCTGCCCACCTGTAACTTTTTTCTTACATTCCAGTTTATACTGGTGAAACCGGATGACTCCCAACCAAGCTTCCTACCAGTTTCCTTGGAACCTTTGCTCACGGCAATTCAAGAGGAGTGTTACACTCTGTAGAAAGAGCTGTGCATCTGGGGCCTTCCGCTGAGCAACCCAGAGGTTGCCAGACTTGTGAGTCATGGATTTAAAATGTTTTTTTTTCAAACCTTAAAATTTAGTATAAACATATTGTATCATGTGTTCAACCTGTAGTTCATTTTGTTCCTGACTGATATGCTGCAAAGTTTTCCTTTAAAAAAAAAAAGTATTTTTAATGAAATATTTTAAACTTATATAAAAATACAGTTAATAAGAGAAATGACATCCATGTAGCCACCACCCAGATATAACATGCTTTTTTTTTTTAAGGAATAAAAATTGTAAATATTTACAAATACAATAGGTAAAGCTTAATTTTACTTGCTTTCCCTTTACCTACTTCCCCAGAAGTACCACTAGCTTAAAGCTGATGTGTATGAATCCCATGCATGTTTTCTTTCATAACATATGCATCTGTTTTTATTTACATAAATGGAATTCTATTGCATGTATCCTTTTCTGACTTACTTTTTTACTCACTTTATGTTGTCAAGAATTTTCCATGTTCGTTCATTTTGACTGCTATTATACCATATATAACCTTCATTCATGAAAGATAGTTTTGCTGGGTATACAATTATAGATTAACCATTGTTTTTTGTTTTGTTTGTTTTTTAACTAAGCTTTCATTATTGCTAGTAAGAAGTCACATGTAGGGCTTTGCTTCTGGAGAGGGAAAATCAGGTAATTCAGACCAAGAAGATAATCTAGAAAACACACACACATTAGGCAAGGGATCCAAGGTAGCATGGAGGCCGAGGGAGGAGACATCACCTGGGACAGTTTTTTCTTGGAGGTATTTGATCTAAAGAGGGGGCACTTGAGAAGCTGAACGGTGCTTTTGACAGCCTTGTAATACTAGGAGACACTGATCACTGGGAGAAGCCCTAATTAATCCCCCTTGCTTTGGGTTGGAATAATGAAGGGCTATAGTTCAGGAATAAAGCTGACCCACAGGTAGATGGGTACTCCAGGGATTCTGGCTTAGTTTCTGATCACCTCAAGTCCTGAAATTGGATTAACGGATCCTTGATTGCTGGTGCTCCCAAGGATCCGGAAGAAAATGAAAATACTTCCTGGAAGACAGTTATGTTAACTTGAGTCTCAACTTATGTCTCCAAACAATTTTGTAAAGATAAAGTCAAGCATATCAAATTCCATCTTTACAATGGAAATATAAGACAAAATCAAGATGTTGGCAAAGAACTAAATTGGCCTTGAAGGACTGAAATATATAATAACTGAGATTAAAATCTCAGTGGATGAATTTAACAACATGTCAGGCATATTAGGCAGAAGCAAATGCAAATCCTCTCTGGCAGAATCTATCTTCACCAGAACTGAAAGAATTTCCATAACTATTTTCCATGAAATATGAGCTTACAGTAAAAAAGAAATCAGAAAAACGCACAAAGAAATATCACTATAAGTGGGAGCCATTAGAAGCAATAGCAATATCAGATCCCAAAATAATTCAGAGTATTGTGACTATTAGATACAGGATATAAAATAAGTTCAACATGTTCAAAGAAATAAAATCAGGGATTAAAAAAAAAAAGTAAGAGACTTAAAAATGATCACAAAATGGCCATTACTGTCATCCCCCGATCTCTACCCTCTCCCTCCTCCTTAAAAGTTATTTTATGATAATCAAACATTATAGTTTAGTTTTACATGGGCAAAGGACTTGAACAAACATTTCTCCAAAGAAGATATACAAATGGCCAATAAGCATAGGAAAATATGTTCAACATCATTTGTCATTGATGTTAGCTGCCATCAAGTTGCCCCGTCTCATACGAGTCTCATGCACAAGAGCATTGGACCATTGTAGTCCACAGGGTTTTCATCGGCCTTTTTTCAGAAGTAGATCACCAGGTCGTTCTTCCTAGTTTGTCTTAGTCTGGAAGCTCTGCTGGAACTTGTTCAGCATCACAGCAACATGCAAGCCTCCACTGACAGACAGGTGGTGGCTGCACATGAGGTGCATTGGTTAGAAATCAAACCAAGGTCCCCATCATGGAAGGTGAGAATTCTACCACTGACCCACTTTGGCCTTCTCATTAGCCATTAAGCCATTGCCATTGAGTTGATTCTGACTCACAGCAACCCTATAGGACAGAGCAGAACTGCCCCATCGAGTTTCCAAGGAGTGGCTGGTGGATTCCAGCTACCGACCTTTGGGTTAACAGCCGAACGCTTAACCACTGCACCACCAGTGCTCCTGTTAGCCATTAGAGAAATGCAGGTCAAAACCACAATGAGATACCACTTCACACTCACTAGGATGGCTATTATTAAAAAAACAGAATCATAAGTGTTAGTGAGGTAGTGGGAGATATTGGAACCCTCCTATGTGGCTGGTGGGATTGTAAATGGTGCGGCCGCTGGAGAAAACACTTCAGCGGTTCCTAAAAAAGTTAAATACAGAATTACCGTATGACCCAGCAATTCCACTACTAGGCATATATCCAATGAATTTTTTAAAAAGACATTTTTAATATGTAGCCAGCATTTTTAGTTGTTTTTATTTAGAGGGTCCATCATGGTACCCAGTCCATCCAACTGCTGGAAATAGAATATTGTCCATGCATGTTAAAAGTGTTCCTTAACTTTGTGTATACTCTCAACAACAAAATATAAAAAATAACTCACACAAAGGTTAGTTAGTTTTGAGGTTGATCAATACATTCATGCTTCAGCTGAAAAAAAAAACAAGTGCTGCTTAACAGTTCCTTAAAATTTAGCCCTGTTGATTAATCTGGGGGCTGCTGAAGACTTCTGTTTCAGTGCACAGGTGGCTGAGGTCCTTCTGAGGGGCCTGGTCAAGAGTCTGTTTTGCTCAAACCAATGTTAGCATAGACACTGATGTGCCACATTGACTCCTTAGTCTGAAATACGGGCTGAGATACCCAACCCAACAGTCAAACAGGGCGTGCTCTAATTAAAGAGGCCTTGGGCACCAGCTCTATAGTTTAGGTAGCAAGTGTCTTTTTATTCTCAACCAAGGTATAATTGGGAATCCTGTAGCTGACCAACATGCCGTTAACGCAAAAAACCCTAAATCCTCCAAACTCCACCAAAGCCTCTTGTTGGCCTAAATTCTGAATTGAAGGAACCTTCAGGTTGTGGTCATTCTAATTGCTGAAAGGTGGCCTTTGTGACATTCTCGTGATTTGTCCTTTTAAATATCTCCCTTTATCTGTTAGGGTAGTGATTTAACTGTCATTGGTATCCTTTGTCACCACAAGAAATGTCATCCCAGCTATTCTACTCTTAGGTCTACACGCGAGACTTGAAAGCTGTGATACAAACAGACACGTGTCCAGCGCTACTCACAACAGCCAAAAGGTGGGAACGACCAACGTGTCCGCCAACAGATGAATGGATAAACAAAATGTGGTGTGTATATAAAAAGAAACAAAGTCCTGTTACATGCCACAACATGGATGAACCTTGAAAGCATTATGCTGAGCGAAATAAGTCAGTCACAAAGGACAAGTACTGTATGATCTCATTTTTATGAAATAAGCAAATACATAGAAACCAAAGCTTATCAGTGGTTCCCAGGGGTGGGAGGGAGAGGGGAGGGGGAGTTTTTCCCTAGGGGGCAGCGAGTTTATGTTAATGGTGGTGGAATAATTTGGAAAATTACTAGCTAAAACGGTCACACAGCTTGAATAATGTAATCAATGTCACTGAGTTATACTCACAGGAATTGTTGAATTGGTGTATGTTTTGTATGCATATTTTCACCACAACAAAAATTAACAAAAAGAAAGAAAAGAAACGACCTTACCACGTTCAGGAGCCTGAGAGAACATGAGATGGCTCAAGGGTTGTTACCATCCCGTCCAGATGCCTCAAGATGAGAAAGAGCTCATTGCTGAATTTGCACAGTCCAGCTCTGAATGAAGGAGCCCTTGTGGCGCAGTGGTTAAAGCGCTTGGCTGCTAACCAGAAGGTCAGCAGTTTGAACCCACCAGCTGTTCCTCGGGAGAAAGATGTGGCAAACTACTTCCATAAAGATTTACAGCCTTGGAAACCCTCTGGGGCATTCTACTGCTATAGGGTCGCTGTAAGTCAGAACCGACTCAACAGCAGTGGGTTTTTTTGGGGGGGGATTTAGTTCTGAATGGACCTTCAAATCCTAAGTATATCTGTGATTACGAATGACAGATCATTTAACTATTAAAATTTTTATACACTTCTCAACTAAAAAGAGCACAACCATAGGAAGATAAATTTGTGGGTTAGAATATCAGCATCTAAAAAGATTTGTGATATGTAAGATCTCATCATAAAGCTTGATGTTTCCCACAGAATTCTTCAATAAGTCTTCGTTTTATTGGCAGTTATTTTTATTTACATGCCACTTTTTCCCTAGATAAACAGAAAGTTATCTTAGAGGCCAAAATGTTGATGAGGTTAACATGATTGACTTTTAAACAACACATTAAAGCACACACAGATTTGTCTTCATTGTGTAAGCCCTTTTTTACTTCACATTCTTAGGTGCTGTTTCTGGAATCGAAGGGACGTACGGCTTACCCATTCACCACATTGGAAATCATTGACTGCCAGATGGATCCCTGGTCTCTAGGGCCACTGGGGAAGGCTCTGCAGTTCAGCAGCTTGCTGTCTCTTGTCCTGGATTACTGCAAGTAAGGATGGAATACTGAGCTCCTGCAGGGCTGTTTCTGCTGTTGTCTGGGGGCTGGCGGGAAGGGCTGAATGAAGAGACTCTAAAACCTCCTTAGAGTTAATGGTGCTGAGTAGACGCTAGAGCTCTCAGAAAGAGTCTCTATTCTTTCATTTATTCTTTCAACAAATACTGTATGAGGATGCTCATGGGTAACGAAGATGCAAATATTTATAAGGCAATGCTGCTGCCCAAGGACGTTTCTGATATATAAGGGAGAGGAGGGAATCCCAAATGGTTGAGTGTCACAAATGGTTAAAGTGCTCGGCTGCTAACTGAAAGGCTGGAGGTTCAGATCCACCCAGAGGTGCTTCGTAAGAAAGGCCTGGTGATCTACTTCCTAAAAATCAGCCATTGAAGACCCTATGGAGCACAGTTGCCATAGGATAGCCGTAAATTAGTATCAGCTAGGCGGCAACTGTTTGTTTTTGTTTTTATGGGAGAGGACACATTCCCTTGGTTATATATAATACAAAGTAGAAAGTCTGACTGTCACAAAAGATGTCTATATAAATGTTTGTGGTAGTTTAGATAAAGAAAGCCACAGTTCCCTGGGTGATGGGTTGAACATTTACCAGGAGAGAAATGGAAAGAAAGGTGTGGTGCTATGGAAGGGCAGAGCAAGTCCTTCAGATGACTCGGCCCCCAAGTGTGCAGGGTCTCCTCAACGCCGTAGTGGTGACAACGGGCAAATGCATCAGCAAAAGCTGCGAGAAAGAGTTCTCTGCTGAGGTGCAAGGGTTTCCTCACATCGTTCTCCAGGTTTCTGAAATGCAGGAAGGAGCATTAGGCAGTGTCTTTGAGCACAGGGCAGCTGAAGGCCAGTGTCCCCAGGACACCACCGCAGTGACTGCAGGGTCTGCGTGGGGGTCTCCCTCACCAGCTTCCACACTGCACTCGGCGGAACCAGGCCCGCTGCTAAGGGACCCCTCTAGACCCCAGCTCCTGGGAGGGACACTGAGACCTGTGCTGATGGGAAGAAAGAAGGAATTCCCATCTTTAGCAAATAGCTTATTTTAACTGTTAGTTGGAACCTGCTCCTGCTGCTGCTAAGACACCTAGAAACCCTCAGGATTGGGGCGCTAGGCTTCACCGCCCAGATCTCAGCGCTGGTTAGCGGCCCTCCAGGGACTGCACTTCTTTCCTCACTGTCTTCTCTGACAGACTGAGGTCTGCCAGACAAGATGCCCTTCTTTCTTGCGCACACTGCATTCCCACACTCACCACGGCAGCCGGCACATAGTGGGCCCTCAACACTTACTTGTTGAATTAATTAATAAATTTTAGAAGTTATTTCTGGGGGGGGGAAATACTAAATAGATAAGTGGTATCTTGGGTGAAGGGTGAGACAGTACACAATACAGGGGAAACTAGCACAACTTGTACAAGGAAAGGTCATGGAAGCCCCATAGACACATCCAAACTCCCTGAGGGACTGAATTGCTGGGTGGAGGGCTGTGGGGACCATGGTCTAGGAGGAACATCTAGCTCAATTGGCATAACACAGTTTATAAAGACAATGTTCTACAGTCTACCTTGGTGAGTAGTGTCTGAGGTCTTAAAAGCCTGTGAGCGGTCATCTAAGATATTCCACTGGTCTCATCCCTTCGGGAGCAAGGGAGAATGAAGAGAACAGGATACAAGGAAAAGATTAGTCTGAAGGACTAATTGTCCACAGCTACCAAGGCCTCCACTGGACTGAGTCCAGTACAGCTAGATGGTGCCCGGCTACCACCACTGACTGCTCTGACCAGGATCACAACAGAGGATTCTGGACAGAGCTGGAGAAGGACGTAGAGCATAATTCTAACTCACAAAAAAAGACCAGATTTACTGGCCTAAAGGAGACTGGAGAAACCCCGAGAGTATGGCCCCCAGACACCCTTTTAGCTCAGTGGTGAAGTCACTTCCGAGGTTCACCGTTCAGCCTGGGAGTGGACAGCCCCAGGAAACCAAATGGGACTCATGAGGTACAGGAGTCCAGTGACAAGGACCAGAAGGCAGAAGGGGACAAGGAAGCCGGTGATAGGGAACCCAAGGTTGAGTAAGGATATTGTTGATGTGTTGTGAGATTGTCATAGGGCAACATTTGTAGTAACTGTTAAATGAGAAACTGTTTTGTTCTGTAAGCCTTCATCTTAAGTGAGAACAGCAGCACAATTGGAAGAGCGTAGTCAGTGTCACTGAACTGTGCATGTAGAAATTTTTGAAATGGTGTATCTTTGGCTATGTATATTTTCACCAAAAAAAAAGGTTGAGAAGTTAGAGGGTTGACATGTTGTGGGGTTGTTAACAGATGTCATAAAACAATATGTGTACTACTGTTTCATGAGAAACTATTTGTTCTGTAAGCCTTCACCTGAAGTACAATAAAAAATCAAAAAATTAAAAAAAAAAAGTTATTTCTGTTAATACTACCTACCTTGCCTTAAAGTTCAAGACTTGATATTACAAGTTCCTTGAAGATGTCGCTTTACTTCACTGAACCTCAGCTTCCTGACTCATAACATGTTAATACCTACCTCCAGAGGCTGCTGCGGGCATAGTGAGACCATACATGTGATTTCACTTTGCGAACTCAAGGACTGTGCAATACAAAGCGAGAGAGTAGCCGGCGCCTGTGAAAGGGGAGGCAAGTGGTGGAACTTTCCTGAGCCTGCTCTGAACACACTTAAAGGGCTCCTTTCTCACAAAGTCCTGGTGCTGCTGGGGTCTTCCCAGACTCCTCCTGGCCCTGCCAGCTGGGCCATCTCTCTTGTCTCTGTGATGGTCGCCTCCAGGATCCAGAGCTTGTTTCCCCTCTGCTCCCCTGAATGGATACTTCCAACTGTCCACTGCTCGCTTTTCCCAGGAGACAGACTCCGGGCCTCTTTCCTCCACAGCTACCCCACCCTCACAGCCAGCCCTGGCCTGGAAGCAGGGATAGATGTGAGGGAGTAGGGTTGGAAAGATTAAGAGGTGACAGGGATGAGAGGAAGTGACACATTTTGGTTGTCCCAGTGGTTCCTGCTGAAAGGAGCAAAAACCAAAAAAAAAAAAAGAAACCAAAACAAACAAACCCAATGCCATCAGGTTGATTCTGACTTATGGCGACCCTATGTGTTACAGAGTAGAACTGAGCTTCATAGGGTTTTCTTGGCTATGATCTTTATGGAAGCAGATTGCCAAACCTTTCTTTCACGGTGCCAGGTGGGTTCAAACCACCAACCTTTAGGTTGGTATTTGAGTGCAAACTGTTTGCACTATCCCGGGACCTCTGGGTGCTATTAGCCATTTGCTATAACTGTTAACAATTAGCTATAGCAAATGGTTACCGCTTCTCACTGGCCCCAGAGAGTGCTTTGAAATTAATGATCCAATGGCTGACGTAGGTTTTAAAGGCCACTAATTTGTTCTTGTCATTTCTTTTTAGATTTGGAAATGAGGAAACAGAGTATTTTCTCAGGTCTGGAGAACAGCCAAAGGCTTCAAGGCCTCAGTCTGCGTTACTGCAGTCTGGGGCCACAGAGCGGGCCAAGGCTGGGTGCTGTCATAAGCCGTAGTGCCATTTGGTAAGGCACGTCCCCAGCTTCCCCCGCTCATCTTGGCACTGCTCCATCTTGAGTTACACAACCTGCTTATTTAAAAAGCCTACCAGCCCATGACTTCCCGTGATTTCTCATTGTGATTTTAATCATCTTGTTCCTCCCCCTCTAGGTTTTTGTTTTCTGCTAATTATCAGAGAAAGTCCTTTTAGTTAAGTTTGAGAATCAGGGTGTAATGCTGAATGCATGTTTTTACCAGCTGCCATTGTTCCTAGGTCTGCTTTTATGACCTTTGATTTTATGGGGAAAAAAAGGAAGAAAAAAAAAAAACCTGTTGCCATCGAATCGATTCTGACTCATAGGGACACTATAGGACAGAGTAGAACTGGCCCAGAGGGTTTCCAAGGAGCGGATGGTGGATTTGAACTGCCAACCTTTTGGTTGGCAGCTGAGCTGTTAACCACTGTGCCACCAAGGCTCCATAATTTTATGAAAGGAAGACCCCAAATCCAAATTTCAGGAGGTAGAAATAACATCAAATGAATGATGTATTTTGTCCCCTTCCCCCAGTGAGCTGCATCTTGATGGCAATTACTTGCAATGTTCCGGAGCCCTGGCTCTGCTCAGACCCCTAGCAGAGTATGCAGAGATGCAGAGGAAAGACCAGTCAGCCACATCCTCACCAGATACCAAAAAGCCCCCTCAGCTTCTCCAAAGTAAGTGCTGGGAACTTGGCACCAAACTCCTCATGAGGCCACCTAAACAGGAAACTTTGTTTTGTGATTAAAGATGACCTTCCAAATGGACAATGGAGATTCTTCTTCCTGAGCTGTCAATTAGAACTCTTAAGGTTGAAAGTAGCAGCAACCCTAATAGTAAGGACAAACAGCAAGTTAATAAGTTCACCTAACTGGGAGGTCCATGAGTGGAGCTGTCTTCAGAGATGGTGAATTTCTTGGGCTTAACCTATGTCATCAGGAGACCCTGAGTTTGCTTTTCTTGAAGCTACTTCACTTCCCTTGTGAGGGTTGGCCTTCTTCCTTCCCCGAGGAGATGGGTTTGCAAGCAGGAAGAGTCCGTTGATGTGACTGCCAGTTGTCCCAGAGCTGTATCATCACAACTATAATCAATAGGGAAGTGTGAGCCTCTTTCTTCCAGTGACTATGTGTCAAATCCCATAGATAGGGCTCTAATTGGCTTTTCTTGGGTCACGTGCCTGTCCCTAGGACCAATCCCTAAGGTCTGGGCCATGGTTAATTGTGATTGGCCAGGACTGATGGCACACCTGTTCTGCAGGGAGGGTGGAGCACTGTGATTGGCAGCCCTGGGTACCAGAATTACATGATTTGCAGTGGGGGAGTGGAAATCCCCCAGAGAAGTAGACAAATGGGGAGGCTAGATGCAGGATACAAAAAAACAGCCACTTACTCCCCTATAAATGGCTTTTCATTTATTTGTTTTAATAGGTCCCAAGTACATATACGTATGACCATTTTTAATAACTGGCAACAGGTATCTATAGTACATAGTCAATAGCATAGACCTGGGTTCAAATCCTGTTCAAGCTGTGTGTTACTTTGGGTAAGTTATCAAATTGATCCAACTTCAGCTTCTTCAGCTGCAAAATGAATATAATGACAACTACCTCATAGGGGTTTGTAAGGATTAATTGATATAATGTCAAGTAGCTGACGTGATGTCTTGCACATAGTAAGTACTTGAGGGATATTAACTATCACCATCATCATCATTACAACAATAACTTTTTTTTAGTTTTTTTTTTGTTGTTGTTGTACTTAAATGAAGGTTTACAGAGCAAATTAGTTTCTTGTTAAACAATTAATACACGTATTGTTTTGTGACATTGGTTGCCAACCCCACGACAGGTCAACACTCTCCCCTTCTCAACGTTGGGTTCCCCGTTACCAGCTTTCCAGTCCCCTCTGGGCTTCTAGTCCTTGCCCCTGGGCTGGTGTACCCATTTAGTCTCGTTTTGTTTTATGGGCCTGTTTAATCTTTGGCTGAAGAGTGAACCTCGGGAGTGACCTCAGTACTGAGTTAAAAGGGTGTCCAGGGGCCATACTCTTGCGGTTTCTCCAGTCTCTGTCAGACCAGTTAAGTCTGGTCTTTTTTTGTGGATTAGAATTTTGTTCTACATTTTTCTCCAGCTGTGTCCAGAACCCTCTATTGTGATCCCTGTCAGAACAGTCAGTGGTGGTAGCCAGGCACCATCTAGTTGTGCTGGACTCAGTCTGGTGGAGGCTGTGGTAGTTGTGGTCCATTAGTCCTTTGGACTAATCCTTCCCTCATGTCTTTGATTTTCTTCATTTTTCCTTGCTCCAGACGGGATAGGACCAGTGGAATATCTTAGATGGCTGTTCACAAGCTTTCAAGACCCAGACGCTACTCACCAAAGTAGGATGTAGAACATTTTCTTTATAAACTATGCTATGCCAGTTGAGCTAGATGTCCTCGGAGACCATGGTCCGCAGCCCTCAGCCCAGTAATTCGGACCCTCAGGGAATTTAGGTATGTCTATGAAGCGTCCATGACCTTGCCTTGGTCAAGTTGTGCTGACTTCCCCAGTGTTATCTACTGTCTTACCCTTCACCAAAGTTACCACTTACCTGTTGTCTATTTAGTGTTTTTCCCTCCCTACGCCTCCCTTTCCTAGTAACAATGGGAGATTATTTCTTTCTGTGTGTAACCTGTTTCATGAGTTTTTATAATAGCAACAACAATAACTTTTTCCATTTGATGAACATAGGCACTCTACTTGCTAGAAAAAAATGAAGATGAAGAGCAGAAGTAAAAGCTACTTTGTGGAAACAAAAGCAGAGAACAGTGAAACTAACAAAGGTTTCAAAATACAATGGTTATCACCTATTTAGGGACTTTCATGGTATCAGAATGATATAGGTTATTTGTTGAATTTTATAATTTTCAGACTGCCAACCTTTTGGTTAGCAGCCGAACGCTTAACCACTGGAGCCACCAGGGCTCCTATTTTTTACCAACATTCTTGTAAAAAGTTATAGTCCTATTTATAAAGTCAAAATCAACTCAATGGGTATAGTATAACATTGGAGTCTAAATAACTAAGTGGACCTATTTTTTTTTTTTTTTAAATATTTGGAAAAGTAAAAGCACCGTCCAAGGGCTTGGGCATGTGTCAGGCAGGGACAGGTGTGAGGCAATGGGGCTGGAAAGATAAAGAGGTGAACAAGGATGAAAGGAAGTAACATATTTTGGTTGCCCCGGGTGGTTCCTGCTGAAGGGAGCAAAAACCAAAAAATCAAACGAAAACAAACCCAGTGCTATCAGGTCAATTCTGACTTATTTATGGTGACCCCATTTGTTACAGAGCACAAATGAGCTTCATTAAACAATTAATACACATATTGCTTCATGGCACTGGTTGCCAACCCCGCGACGTGTCAACACTCCCCTTCTTGACCTCGAGTTCCCTATTTCCATGCATCCAGCTTTGAAACTACGGAACGCTTCACAAATTTGCACCATCATCCTTGCGCGGAGGCCATGTTAATCTTCTCTGTATCCCGTAAATTGTAGTATATGTGCCTCTGAGGCGGACACTAGGCTGGAAATCTTATCTTTTGCAATGTTTTAAATTTAAGAAGAAAAAGTTTAGATATCAACCTGTCCTTTAGCTCAACCTCCCAGACTCCTGATCCCTGTCCTTTACAACACTGGTTTTGAAACGGGGTACACAAAGACTTTCTACGGGGTGTGCTGGGGGGAGCTGCAGAGGATTTTTTAAAAATTTCCAGATTCTCAACTTTCATCAAGACCCAGTGCCTGTGGTTAAATGTCCTTGGTTACAATCATTCTTCTCCTACTCCAAAATCTTAGCAGGGTGTCTTGCCCTGGGGTGTAAAAACCAAGAGACAATTCAAAATACTAACCTAAGTGTTGAGAAAGTGAACAGCTCTAATAACTCAGTGATAAACAATTTTTCCCACCTCAGGTAGTTTTCAATTTTTGCTATTAACAAAATTGAAGAAGTTGTTAACTGATCATTTAAAAACATTTTTGTGTGTGTGTGTGGTAGACCATTATGTGATTTTCAGCATATAACTCAGGAGTTCAAAAGACTGAGTAATAATACTGTGACAAAATTCAATCTAGGATTGCCCAATTAAATTAGAATTTCAGATAAACAACAATTATTTTTTAGTATAAATTTGTCCCATAAGGGACATACTTATACTAAAAAAATTATTTGTTGTTTATCTAACGTTTAGATTTAATGAGGTGTCCTGTATTTTTTGAGGGGGTGCTAAATCTGGCAAAGGAGCCCTGGTGATGCAGTGATTAAGCGCTCGGCTGCTAACCTCAAGGTCGACAGTTCAAACCTATCAGCTGCTCTGCAAGACAAAAATATGGCAGTCTGCTTCCGTAAAGATTACAGTCTTGGAAACCCTATGGGGCAGTTCTACTCTGTCCTATATGGTGGCTATGAGTTGGAATCAACTCCACAGCAATGGATGGGTTTTTAAATCTGGCAAGCCAATTCCATTCCTATCTTGTGCTGTCACAGTATAGGGAGAGCAATTAGGGTCACCTAACACCCCTGATTCCCCATGTCCATTCAACCAGCTCCTAACCCTCTCTGCCTTCTCATCTCCCCTCTGGACAGAAGCTGCCCATTTAGTCTCATGTATCTACTTGAGCTAAGAAGCACACTCTTCACAAGTATCATTTTATGTCCCAAAGTCCAGTCCAATCTTTGTCTGAAAAGTTGACCTCGGAAATTGTTTTAGTTCTGGGCTGATAGAGAATCCGGGGGCCATGCTTTCCGGGGTTCCTCCAGTCTCAGTCAGACCATTAAGTCTGATCTTCTTTTTACTAGAATTTGAGTTCTGCACCCCACCTTTCTCCTGCTCCATCAGGGACTCTCTGTTGTGTTCCCTGTCAGAACAGTCATTGGTGGTAGCCGGGTACCATCTAGTTCTTCTGGTCTCAGGCTGATGAAGTCTCTGGTTTATGCGGCCCTTTCTGTCTCTAGGGCTAATACTTTCCTTGTGTCTTTGGTGTTCTTCATTCTCCTTTACTCCAGGTGGTTGGGACCAATTGATGCATCTTAGATGGCTGCTTGCTAGCTTTTAAGACCCCAGACGCCACTCACCAAAGTAGGATGCAGAACATTTTCTTAATAAGCTTTGTTATGCCAATTGACCTAGATGTCCCCTGAAAGCATGGTCCCCAGACCCCCACCCCTGCTACTTTGTCCTTCAAAGTGTTTGATTGTATTCAGGAAACTTCTCAGCTTTGGTTTCGTCCAGTTGTACTGACTTCCCCTATATTGCGTGCTGTCCTTCCCTTCACCTAAGATAATTCTTATCTACTATCTAGTTAGTGAATAACCCTCACCCTCCCTCCCCACCCTCGTAACCATCAAGGAATGTTTTCTTCTGTGTTTAAACCTTTTCTTGAGTTCTTATAATAGTGGTCTTATACAATATTTGTTCTTCTGTGACTGACTAAATTCATTCAGCATAATGCCCTCCAGATTCCTCCATGTTGTAAGATGTTTCACAACTTCATTGTTGTTCTTTATGGTTGCATAGTATTCCATTGTGTGGATATACCATAATTTGCTTACCCATTCGTCCGTTGATGGGCACCTAAGTTGTTTTCATCTTTTTGCTATTGTGAACAGTGCTGCAATGAACATGGCTGTGCATATATCTATTCATGTGACGGCTCTTATTTCTCTAGGATATATTCCAAGGAGCAGGATAGCTGGATCCTATGGTACTTCTATTTCTAGCTTTTTAAGGAAGCGCCAAATCGATTTCCAAAGTGGTTGTACCATTTTGCATTCCCACCAACAGTGTATAAGTGTTCCAGTCTCTCCACAACCTCTCCAGCATTTATTGTTTTGTGTTTTTTGGATTAATGCTTGACTTGTTGGTGTGAGATGATATCTCATTGTAGTTTTGATCTACATTTCTCTAATGGCTAATGATTGTGAGCATTTCTTCACGTGTCTGTTAGCTGCCTGAATATCTTCTTTGGTGAAGTGTCTGTTCATATCCTTTGCCCATTTTTTAATTGGATTATTTGTCTTTCTGTTGTTGAGATTTTGCAGTATCTTGTAGATTTTAGAGATTAGATGCTGATCAGATTTGCCGTAACCAAAAATTTTTTCCCAGTCTGTAGGTTGTCTTTTTACTCCTTCGGTGAAGTCTTTTGATGAGCATGAATGTTTGATTTTTAGGAGCTCCCAGTTATCTAGTCTCTCTTCTGGTGCTTATGCATTGTTCCTTATGGTTTGTATTCTGTTTATGCCATGTATTAGGGCTCCTAGCATTGT
>NW_004444068.1:2555382-2592118 GCF_000243295.1 Trichechus manatus latirostris | reverse complement strand
GTTTCAGTTTTTGCAGATGGATATCCAGTTATGCCAGCACCATTTGTTAAAGAGACTGTCTTTTCCCCAATTAACGGACTTCGGGCCTTTGTCAAGTATCAGCCGCTCATAAGTGGATGCATTTATGTCTGGATTCTAAATTCTGTTCCATTGGTCTGTGTATCTGTTGTTGTACCAGTACCAAGCTGTTTTGACTACTGTGAAATGGCAAATGTTTTATTACATATGCATTTACCACAATTAAAACAAAAACAGCTATCCATTCAACTTTGAAGTTTTTTTTTTTTTTCTTAAATCTTTTCTTCGTGCAGCCAGCCAGAGAGAAAGTTCAACTTTGAACCCGATTACAAAATCATCTGAAGCTGTAACAGTGAAAAATGCTTCAGGAAATAAAAAGAAAAAAAAAGGTATTTTTGTTGCTGTTTTAACTATTCCTTCCACTTCTTTCTCAAGTCACTTCCTCCTTTCATAGACTGTATTTCCACTACTAAGTAATTAGCCCAAGTAGAAACAGAAAAACTCAACTGGCCTCATATAAATCAGATACTGAACAGCGTAGCCATATCCACTGGAGGAACTAGTCTCCGGCACACTCAACAAGGCCAAAAGAGAAGTACAGGGTCTTGGCAGGTTTAGGAGTTTCTCTGCAATGAACAGTCAGTAGGACCTGATAAGTTTGTCTTGGAGAGTTCTCTCCTATGATCACTGTTTAGAACCAGAAACTTAGTGGTTTAGAAGAAATTTTGAGACATTACCAAATCCATCCTCCTGCCTCCAAGCGGGGTTGAACTAATGAGAAGCTTTTCGAGGATTAAAGATTTGCAGCCAACTGTTAGGGAACCAAGATTCTACCCCACACTTCCACTAATGGCCGTGTCTCAGCATCCTCTTCTGCCTGATGAGGATTTTGAGCTCACAGTTTCCCAAATTCCACTCCAGCTCTAACATTTTGAAATTGAGATAGCACGAGGTTATCACTGGGTGTGTCATAAACACAGTCTTTGGGAAACTCCTCATGGAGGCTAACCTAAATTTGTGTTGTTCTGTTTAAGCCTATTTCATTTTTTTCTGTACAGTTAGCCTGTGAAAGGCAACAAGTCCTTATAATGAAGCTCTTCACCCTTTGGACTTCTTTTCTTCAATTTTAATCTGTTCTTGTGGCTATTTTTTTCCTGTCCTTGAATTATCCTTATATCTCCTCTGTGAAATCTCACCAAGTGAGAAAAATACCAATTCTTGTGATCTAAAAAACCAATTGAAAATCTACAGTGAGAAAGTTTATCAGACCCTGTCTCTGTTGCTTGATGTGAGTATAGTCTTCATACTGGATAATGCTGGTAGATTTTGGAATATCTGCCAAAAAAGGAAAGAATGTGCTATGTTATCATTTTAGATGGTTACCATCTGGGAATATTTTCAACCAAAAATCCTTTCAGATGAGTTGTTTGGGGTTGCTGTGGGGATGAGGATGATCAGCATCTCCAAGACAGGTGGACCTACAGAGGAAGGTTCCTAAGCTGGGCCAGATGGACATCTGAGGGGAGAGGTGTGCTGGGTCACAAATTCTAACCCTGCATCTGGACTTAACAGAAAGAGGTAACAAGGACAGAGATTGAGCGTCTGTGTCACCGTGTGCTGCTAACTTGGAATTATGGAAAGACCCAAAAGGTCAAAATCTATTTGAGAACATCAAAGCCTTTCAAGGCTAGAGAGAAGCCCTGACCACATCTATTTATTGAGACTCTTGATTTAAAAAAAAAAAAAAGAATACAAAATGCCAAAGCAAGGTTATAAAAATTTCTAACATAAAAATTCCAGTGAACGCGTGCATAACTTCGTGAGGTGATCATGCCAGGGTCTGAATATACATCCTCCTGTGCGTCACCCCCTCCACTCCGCACATACACCCCCAGCCCCCGAAGGCCCTGGACATGTTCAACCCCTATAGAAGGTGAATGATTAAGGGAAAAGTCAAAAAGAAAGCAACACAACTATTTCTTCTTTAGCTTTTAAACCATAGCTGTGTTGAGGCCCAGGCCACAACAATGCCTTTTAGCTACTGAAACCTGGCACAAAAGTACCAGACTTGCTTCTTTTGACCTTTGTGAGCTACATGGACTCTCAGAGGTCAGGTGCCTCCCACCGAGCTCCCTGGGGCATCCAGTATCTTACTTGTGGTTTTCCAGGGAAGAGCTGCAGGTTGTCTGTGGTCATTTAACTCAGTGTCCATGTGATAAGATTTCCTCCGGGCCCATTCTGGGCCGGTACTATGAGCGAAGTAGTGAGTTACCTTCCTGTCTCAGGAACTGCCTTAACAGAAAAAGGTTCTCAAGTGCTGTCTAGGCCTATAGGGTTGCTGTGAGTCAGACTCGACTCAACAGGCAATCGGTTTGTTTTTGTTTTTTTTTTGGCTAAGCCTTTGATGGGGTTCAGAGTGTAGTTTAGAGACAGGATTCACACCTAGGGAACAAATAACCACTCAAGATAGTATCTGCCAAGGGCCAAACATGAATACTGGGTTTAGAGAAGGATGGTCTCCCTGAGGGATGGGAGGTAAGGGTGGCAAAGGCTTCATTGAATAATAAGGTAGGAGTTGAACTAGTGCCCAAGGAAAGAAAAAGGACCTTATTAATGCAACTGGCCCATGCCTAATTTAGCTTGAATGAGGAATGTGAGGAAGGTGGACCTGGCAAGAGGGGATGGGTCACATTAAGGAGGACTTTGTGTGTCAGGTCAAGGATTTGGGACTTAATCCAGTAGACAATGGGGAGCCATTAAAGTCTTTTGTCTTCCAATGAATCGTTTGTCTCAAATCAGTAGAAATAATTTTGTATCTAATATATATTTAGTTTATAGTTTCTCAGGACAGAACATTTTATTTTCAGAGTTCACAAAGCAAATTAAAAAACAAACAAAATAGCTTTCCACATTGGACAATTGCTTTTGCAGTCATAAGGGGTGCGTGTGTGTGTGAGTGAGTTTGGTATTTGGTAGAAGATTTCCACTTGTTACAAAAATAAAAGGTCAGACTCAGCTGATTTACATCAACCTCCTGGGTGAGGGGTCCAGATGGTATCCATTTGGTCCCAACTGGAAGCAGCCAAACTATTTTTATGCACTTCTTTTTGTGGAAGTGAAACTTTTGGTCTGATGCTTGGAAACTTGTTCCCTCAGTCAATACTGTACAAGTCAAAGCCTCCAAGCAGAACCCAGATACCTGTTACTACTCCTCTCCAAATGCTTAATTACAAGAACTTGACAACTTTACATTTATCAGCCATTTGTAAGTTGACAGAAGCAAAATATTCCATTTCTATGCTTGCAGAAGTTTCTCCAAATCAGTCCTGCCTTAAAGTGCCACTGAAGATGAAGAATCAGTAGACCAGTGCTTCTCAAACTTGCAGTATCAGAATCACCCAGAGAACTTGTTAAAATGCAGATTGCTGGGTTCCAACCTCCAAGGTTCTGACTTAGTAGATCTGAGGTAAGGCCAGAGAATTTGCATTTCTATAAAGTTCCCAGGTGATGCCAATGCAGCTAGTCCAGGGATCACACTTTGAGACCTGCTGCTTCAGACATGCGAGGAAATCAGATTGCCTGCTCTTGACTGTATTTTGCTCAGTAAGAAAATCAGAGGCAAGACGAGGCTCCTAGAAGCCTTTCTTCTGTCCTGTAAACCACAGAATAAACAGGGCCCAGGCCTATTTCTGTTCAGGCTTCTCTGTCTTCCAGACCAGTCTGGCCCACCTGTGATCTCCATGGCTTTTTGTACCATGGAGATACGGAAACTGGAAAACTCTGAGCGAGGAGTCAATCAGCACTCAAGTGGGTGATGTCTGGCTTGGCCCATGCCTAGTCACAAGCCTGCGAGGTCCATAAAGAGCCAGAAGATGGCGAAAGACTGGAAGTCACCAAAAGATCATCAGGGAGAGTTATCTACAGATAAGATGGTTCCTCTGAGTCCCATTCAGCCAGTCCTGCTTTATCATCTCAATGCCCTAAAAGTTCCTGAAAGACCCAAAGACCACTCAAGGGTGTCCTGTCACCTGATCCTACTCTACTTCCCAGCAGTCTCCAGGAATGTTTTAATTCTTTAATTCTTGAGGATTTAGGACTGGGAGGGCCAGTGCACAACTTAGACATGTACAGGGGGCAAAATCAATCCACACACAAGCTTGGGAACATCAGACTTTTACTAGAGTACCAATGCTGCCCAAGTGGCAAATTCACTTCCCCAAATAAGGCATTATTGCTTACATCATAGGCACAATCCATAGAAATGCCAGTGGCATTATGGAATGCAAGGACTGAGTGAAAAACTCAAGATGTAATCTTCAAAACAATTTTATTAGTTCCAAAACAGGAAGTGACTGGTTACAATCCTGAAATTATTTTACTTGGGATTTCATCCTGGGGTGACAACTAAACAATGGAAACCTTTATGGACAGATTTCAAGGTCCAAGGTGCAAATGATCCAACATAGATTGCACTTTCCTTCCTTAAGTCCTATAATGAAGCAAACTAAATTTATGTTCTCATTTCTAAAACTCTGGTAATTATACAGGAAATTACACATGTTCCTTGTTGATGGAAAGAAGTCATTTTTAACAACTTAAAAGCAAAATCAAGAAGAGGAAGGTCCTACCAGGATTTGACATCCACAGATGAACATTTGTATAGTGGTTAAACAGAACAAACTGATGCCAAGCAGAATTTAGTGTCCACTGCCCCAGTGGTCTCAAAAGAGACTGGAGAGTGAGGGAGAAAATGAGGAACCTCCCAGCTTCTGGGAGAATGTTTAGTTCTGTGAAAACTTACACTTAATCTTTGAGTGCTGGCCTACGTAAGAAATAGAACTTTCTCTGGAAGGAATGAGAAGAATTTCATCAACTGGAAAAGCAAGGGCATTCTAGACAGAGGGAACCATGAGAGAAAGGCTCAGATGGTGAAGGGTCTGGAATGTTCAGCATATGGAAAGTGTGACTTTCACCACAATGTGATCATTGGATGAGAGGCTGGAGATGTAGATGAAAAGTAGACCCACATGGCCAAGGGCCGTGAATGCCAAACTAAGGAAGTAGATTTTTTCCTGTGTGCAAACGGGGAATCAATGATGGCTTTGAAGCAGGATAGTGACATAGTGAGATCTGGGATTTTGAAAGTGCCTCAGGCAGCTTTGCAAAATATGTTTCAGAGAGAGGAGCACGTGGAAGATGGAAGACTAGTTTGTAGGTTTTCGGTTCAGGCAAGAGAAGATAAAGCCCAGAACGGAGGCTGCCATGATGGAGAGATAAAGTCTAGACATATTTAGGAGGGAGACTTGACAGGACCTACTGACCAATCTAATGAAGGTCACAAGAAAGATGAATTCAGGGACAATTGCGAAGAGCTTGGCAATTAAACAAAGGGAGAAAGTAGGAGAAATCACAAGACTAGATGAGTCAATATTGGATCGTGGCTTCCAGGTAGAGGTATACATTGTCAGAAATATATGCCTTCCCCTCAGGGGAGGCAGTGGTGGAAGGGAGGACACCCTGCAAATGGAGGTTCTCCACCAGTGTCTGCTAGGATGACCTGAATCAGCTGGGAAATCACAGATAGGTTACCAGTGCAAACTGGTGGATCTCTAAGGATCTTACCTGGGAGACTTTAGAACTTGGATGACATAAGAGAGTTGTTCCATTCCAGTGTTTCAGTGACTTGTGAAATCTAGAAATGAAACTGGGAAGCAGGTAATAATATTTACTATGTACCAGGTGCCTCTATAACTGTTACTTCACAATGCTTTCCATTCCATCTTCACAGTGCTTCTGGCCTGGAAGATATGCAGCTGGAAGGTGAGTAGTAGAATCTCTGTTTTACCAATGAGAAAATGTAGGTCCAGAGATGTTAAGTGACTTTCTGGGGAGTGACACACCTAGTCACACAGCATTTTCTAGAGAGGGATTCTTCTTATTTCACTACATCCCCTTGCCTCTTAGACGCAACTAGGCATGGGTATGCCACCACTAAGTTCCCTGAGACTGGGAGGGGTAAATTAAAATGGGCATCATTGGTGAGCTTGTCTGTGCTTTAAAGAAATGTAAGAATAGTAAAAATGAGTTGGGGTAAATACATGAGGGGTGGATTAAGTATTCCTGGGGGCTGAGCATGTTCTCATTCCTACTCCAAGGAATTTGCTTTCTATCCAGAGAAAAGAATTTGGTTCCACTTGAACTTTGGTTAAAACCCTGGAGCAGGAAATCCCTGTACTAAGCAACATCAGCGTTCCTTCCTCTAACAGCAGCATTGTAACTCATTAAACCCAAAAAACCAAACCCATTGCTGTTGACTTATTCCCACTCATAGGGACCCTATAGGACTGAGTAGAATAGCCCCATAGGGTTTCCAAGGAGTGGCTGGTGGATTTGAACTGTTGACCTTTTGCTGAGCAGCCATAGATCTTAACCACTGCACCACCAGGGCTCCTGTAACTCACTGACCAGACCAGACCCATTGAGTCAATTCTGACTCAGGGGGTCTAAGTTCTAGAGAGTGATTTGGACTAGCGTTTCCCAAATTGATTGTTTTTCATGATCAAAGATGACGTTGTTACCTTTCTTACTACCAGCTGGAGGGAGATTTGGATTGCTTTTCCCATGGGGATATGGGTTACAGTGGACCAGTCAGAGACCCAGAAGCTTCACTTCCCTCCAAGAGCACGTATTTGTGCCGCGCTGGCTAGGTTACAGATGTAGACTGTCTGAGATGGTTTTGTTCCTTGCAAAACTGAGCAGCTGCATGGGAATTCAGCCTTCAGCCTTGGCCTTGTTGGCCTCCTATTTGGCTCACCACTGTTTTCTGGCATGCCTGAAGGGGGCACGTGTGATCAGTATCCATATTGTTCATGATTCTACGCAGTAAACTTAACTTTTCAAGGGCATTTATGTTTGTGAAGAGAGATTATAAATAGAAAACTCATTCTATTTGTGTTCTTGAGTGGTCTCAAGGCATTATCTACACAGCACTTGGTAAAACAATGAGCATTGAGGTGAAAGTTTCTGCAGTATAATTGCATTCTGGAGTTAATATTCACTGATTCATTCATTCATTCATTCAACAAATGTGCATTAAACACCTACTATGTGCCAGACAGAAGGAGCCCTGGTAGCACAGTGGTTAAGCACTTGGCTGCTAACTGCAAAGTCAGCAGTTTCCAAGGCTGTAATCTTTACAGAAGCAGACTGCCACATCTTCCTCCTGAGGAGTGGCTGGTGGGTTCCAACCACCAACCTTTCAGTTAGAAGCCAAGCGCTTAACCACTGTACCATTAGAGCAAAATTAGTGTATAGTTAACTGATCCTTTGCAGTCCCTTAATTTCCCACACAATGCAATATACAGATATACTGCCTTATCACTAAGTTCCACATAGCTTCACACCTAGCTTTGAAACAACTCACTGTTTCTTCAGTTGGGCCCCAGAAGAAGCAATTGGCTAGTGCTTAGGAGGTCATGTTGTATAAAAAACATACAACTTTAAACACTTGGAGCACAGTCAGCTCTGAGAGGTGCTTGCACTGTGAGGCCCCCAGGAAGCGATTTGTCTCCGGGGCTGCAGATTCAGATCTCCCATCTCACACTTACTGGGAGGATGAGCTGGCATTATGTCCCCGGCTAGTCCTCTTTCTCGATTTCTTTCCGTTTTTCCTTTGCCAAATTCCTAAACTTGAATGAGTGTAAGTTAAATGTGTGACTGATGCCACCCCATGGCACTGACACTGGGTTTTATAAAAGCTGGATAGACCAAAAGGGTGAACCAGACCCAGGACCATTGACCTCACTTGTGAAGTCTATGAAGGCAGAATGGTTCTTTCTCCTTCAGACTTTGTCTTGTTGTGATTGTTAGTTGCTGTTGAGTCCATTCCAACTCATGGAGACCCCACGTGTACAGAGCAGTAATACTTCATAGGGTTTTCAAGGCTGTGACCTTTCGGAAGCAGATCACCAGGCCTGTCTTCTGAGATTCCTCTGGATGGGTTCAAACCGCTAATCTTTTGGCTAGTTGTTGAGCGCTTAACTGTTTGTGCCATCCAGGGACTCAAAAGTGTGACAACTTTGCAGGCTTCATTGTGCTACTTTAAAGGGCTGAATCCCTATAAAAGGGCTATTGCTTCTCCAGGATTAGCAGAAAACTCTTTCATCTCCCACAAGAAATTTCAAAAGACATTGATTTCATTCTCTAGCCAAAGTAAAGGCGATAATCTAAATTATGGATGGGGTTTCCTTTCATACAGAGCAATTTTAGACTTCCTGTTGTAAAGAGTGAAAGCTGTATTGAGTACAAAACACGGTCTTTTAAAATTACATATATTGAGAAATGCATCTACTTACACAAGCTAAATAAGTGCACGTCTAAAAAATTAAAACCGACTTAGCTGATGATAAACTGGGAACTATTGTCCTAAAATAATGAAATACTCCCATTTTCTTATAGGGATCAAGAAAAAAATTAAAGATGTGTCTGAAGCTGGTCCTTGGTTAGTGAAATTGCATTTGGCCAATAATGGCATAAACGGAAGAGGAAAAGAAGCAGAAAATGACTTGTTGGAATTCACTCAAATTTTAACATGGTAAGTAGCAAATAAAGAGGTTTTATTTGTTCACCTTCCAAAACTAGATGCTTGGATTAAATTATGGACACAATGACTTAACTGCTATACTTTTTCAGTTCCTGGTGAGGTTTTCCAGCTCTGAGGTAGAAGCAGTGAGCCATCTTGGTCTTGGTAACTGGTCCTAAATAGGAAAGACCTGGAATAATAAAAATGGTATGGCATTCGTGTCTCCTCATCGCTCCAGCTTCTTATCTTCTAGATAAGAAAAAAGGATGAAATCATTTGTGTAATGACTTATTCAGTGCTAACTTCTTTAGAGCTAATGCTCATCTAAGCAATAAGAGTCTAATAATAATGGTTAATATTTTTTAGTCAATGGCAATGGTTTGTTTGGTTGGTTATGGGCCAAGGAGTCCCTGGATGGTGCAAATGGTTAATGTGCTCATTGCTAACCAACAGGTTGGAGGTTTGAGTCCACCTCAAAAGAAAGGTCTGATGAAAAAAAAAGATGTGGTGGACCTGTGTGTGTGAACCCATAAAGGAGTCTCAAAGACCTCACTAAAATCCCATTTTAAGAAGTTGGCAAGTGTGGAAAGGCAGTAGGCATGACCTCCAGATTTTTCTCCCCTGAAGTCATGATATCATGTAATATGCAAGCAGTGTGACCTGAGGAAGAAGGGCAGCCTACTCATAGAGTGAAAACTCCTTTGTGTTTGATTACAAAGGTGTCTCAACCTCCTTAGGCAGAAAGAAACAGCTATTCTCGGAAGATTCTGGAAAACAGGCTATTTCCTTGCTCTGTTTATCTTGACAATCTCAGCCATCTCCCAGCCCAGCTATACTGAATCTACATCCCCAGTGGGCCAAGCCCCAAATCAGGATGTTTGCAGCTACTATATGAAAAGCTTGCTGGAGGGGGAGGACTCCAGTCTACACCATCCCAGGCAGTTGGTACTTATAGCACACTGAGGCACTCAAGGACAGCAGAACACAGCCAAAGTTTGAGGTTTGCGGTGTGATTGATGGCTATGTGTTATTTTAGGAGAAAAAGTTTCCCTCTGTAATATACTTTACATCCTTTTTCAGGAAGGATGGAAAGATTTCCAACCTGGATAGTTTTGCTACTATTTCAATAATAATTAACTTCATCTTATTGTCCTTTTAATATATTCCTGGATTTAATATATGTTGATATATTATCCTTTTAGTATATTGCTAAAATTTTGTTAAAGATTTTATGTCTATGTCCATGAAGGATATTGGTCTGTACTTTTCTTTTCTTGTAACATCTTTGTATAGTTTTGGGATCACAATAATTTTGGCCTCACAGAATTAGGAAGTGTTCCCTTCTCTTCTATTTTATAGGATAAATTTCGTAGAATTGGCATTATTTCTTCTTTAAATGTTTGGTAGAATTCATCAGTAAAGACATCTGAACCTGGTGTTTTCCTTGTGGGAAAGCTTTTAAGTACAAATTCAATTTCTTTAATAAATATAGGGCTATTCTGGTTGTCTGTTTCATCAGGAGTGAGCTTTGGTAGTTTGTGTCTTTCAAGGAATTTGTCCACTTCATCTAAGTTGTCAAATTTATTGACAAAGTTATTCATAGTATTTCCTTATCATCCGTTTAATGTCTATAGGATATGCAGTGATTTCCTCTCTTTCATTTCTGACATTGATAATTTGTCTTCTCTCTTTTTTCTTTATGATCAATCTGGCTAGAAGTTTATCAATTTTACTGCTCTTCTTAAAAGAAAACAACTTTTTATTTTATTGGTTTTCTCTATGTTTATCCGTTTTCAATTTCCTTGATTTCTGTTCTTATCTGTATTATTTTCTTCTTTCTGCTTACTTTGGCTTTAACGTGCTCTTCTCTTTCTAGATTCCTAGAGTGGAAACTTAAGTTACTGATTGGTAAACCTTTCTACTTTTCTAATATAAGTGTTCGCATTAGCACTAAGCACCTCATTCATCGTATCCCACAAGTTTTGATATGTTGTTTTATTGATAGTCATATGGTTTGTTTTTTTTTTTTAACGATAGAGGCCATGTGTTAAATTTTCTTTTAATCTCTGCAGTGTGAGGAACATAATAATCCACTCAATAAATAAACACTCAATATAATAACATCATTGGTATTGCATTTTGCAAGATGCTTTTATATAAACTGCTTCATTCAGTTTTTTACCACAACCTGAGGAAGTAGACAGAGCAGCCTTTTCCAGGCCAATTTTACAGATGAGGAAGGTGAGGCCCTGAGAGGGCACATGATCTGCCCATGATCACATGACTGACATTGTCAAAGCTGACTGGGAGCCCAGGCCTTCACCCGGATGCCATGTTCACTCATGAAGCCAGGGCTTCCCAGAGACCAGTGGGCGGTTTAGTGTCAGTCCATGAAGGAATGGTCAATAGTCCTCATGGAAATTAGAAAAATAAAGACAGTGCAGTTCATTTTTTTGTACAGTTAAAATTATTGGGTTTAAAGGGCTGTTCTTTATTTTGAAGGTATGCCCTTCCTAATTTGATGTAAAAATATTTGTTTTTCTTATAGTGTTTCTGGATGAGAGTTGTTATTTGACATAATAAAAGTTCCCAAACCTTTATAAGTCCCCCATTTTTCTTTTAAACATTTTACTTGTATATAAAATCCAAAAGACTGGGAAGCCCTGCACAATATCACATCATCCCTTTTGAATAAATAAATGAATGGATAAATGACCTTGAAATGAGAAGGTTTAAGGCAACAAAAAATCCTTATCCCACCAACTTATGTAGAAGAAGCTTCCAAACTAGAGAGATTAAATTGGACAGACGTGGATTCAGGATGTCTCCAGCCTCAAACTGAGTACATCATCTTAGGGAGTAGGGATGAGGGAAGGACCTAAAAAGAAAGATTACCCCAAAAGAATTGGATTGTTCTTTAAGTAACCAAGCTTGGTACAATGCCATTTTATTTTAACAGCCTGATCAAATACTCTGCCCGATTAAGAGAACTTGACCTTGGGAACAATGTCTTGGGAGAAATGGCTGCTGCTGACGTACTTGAAGCCCTGAGAGTGAGAAAGACAGGTAGAGTGTTTTTATTTATGTACCCCTCCTCCGCGTGCCCAAATCCACTCATTTCTAAACCATGCACAACTCAAAACTTGTTCCACTTTTGAATTAACTGTCATAAACTAAGTGATGTCCCTGGGACATTGTCACAGGCTGGCCATCATGGTGTGAATATGCCCAGTGATTTGGACAGAGTTTGAGAACTTTTACGATGTCATATGTACCTGCAGTGTAAAGGATTTCTCTTTCTATATGGCCTTTCTGACCCTGGGTTTGTAGTTCTGCCAAGATGATTTGCTAGGCCACAATCTTGCAAAGGGATTGGACAGTTTACTATGCAAATAAGGTATATAAAACCCTTGCAGAGATTGGACAGTTTATTCTGTAAATTAGATGGCCTTCCAAGGGGATTGGTCAGTTTGTGGTCTTGGTAGGAGGAGTAGCTTATAAAAGAGCTAATTCCACAGAGGCTGAGGGATACCTCATTACCATCAAGGAGAAGAACCTGGAGCAGAGCATGTCTTTGAGACCTGGAGTCCCTGCACTGAGAACCTCCTAGACCCAGGAGAGAGAGAGTTATAACACTGAAGATGGCAAAAGATGGTGAGTCATGGCAAGAGATGGTGAGAGACAGCATGGCGGTAGCATGAACGGTAGCTGCAAGAGACAGCATGAACCAGGAGACCAGTGCAAGACAGTTGCGGTGGACTTCCCAGCCCACGGAGCGAGGCAGCTACAGTGGGCTTCCAGCCCACAGAATGAAAGAGCTGAACACCTTCAGGCAGGAGGCTTGCTGGTGGAGTAGGGTACCTCTGGACACTTGTCAGTGGAGCTAAAGAGGTTTAACACTTGCCCAAACAGGGAAGAGGTCAAGAGGAGGCTAGCATGGCTGGAAGAAGGGCTGCTAGCCCTGCCAAAATGAGAAGTGCGGCCTGCCTTTGGGCATGGCCAAGAAGGAGCTGAGAGCTGTTTTAGTTGGAAGCTGTCCTGACTGACGAACTGTATCCTGTCTCCTGAGTTATATCCCGTTACTTTCAAGTTGATCCTGATCCTGAGTTGTAGCCTGTGACTTCCCTAATAAGCCCCATAATTCTGGGTATGGTCTGTGAGTTCTGTGTGGTCATTGCAACGAATTATCAAACCCAGAAGAGAAGTAGAGAGTGCTGTGGGGAGAAGCCAGGGCTTCCCAGAGACCAGTGGGCAGTCCAGTGTCAGTCCATGAAGGAATGGTCAATAATCCTCATGGAAATTAGAAAAATAAAGACAGTGCAGCTCATTTTTTTGTAAAGCTAAAATTATTAGATTTAAAGAGCTATTCTTTATTTTGAAAGTATGCCCTTCCTAATTTTATGTAAAAATATTTGTTTTTCTTATAGTGTCAGAATTGGTAAAAAAAAAAAAAGTTGGAGAGTGGAGGTATGTCTGACCTTCACCTTATAGGAATCAGCTTTGGGCTAATGGTGAATCTCCTCCCTCCTCCCGAATGTAGACAGGACCTGATGCTACTAGATTACAGTACCCCTTGATCTAAGTAATGAATGTCTTTAAAGTAGAAATTTCTCTATTGCTTTTTCTTTTCTCTCTCCTCTTACCCTTGCCTGTCCTCCAAGGAACCCTCTCCCATTCTCTCTTCTGCTCCCCAGTTCAACCTGCAAAGATTTCTCTAACTATCAATTGGAAAACTCAAGTAAAGATTCTGATGTGCTCCAAGGACGAGAAGGCAGGAGGGGACAGGAAAGCTGATGACAGGGAACCCAAGTTCAAGATGGGGAGAGTATTGACATGACGTGGGGTTGGCAACCAATGTCACAAAACAATATGTGTATTAATTGTTTAATGAGAAACTAATTTGCTCCGAAACCTTTATCTAAAGTACAATAAAAAAAAGAAAGCAAATATATACATACATATATATATTTTTTTAACCTCATAAATTTCGAGGACTTTTTTTTTTCTACCCAGAATGATAAACCACCTTATATTGGTGTTTTTGTCTAAGAGTGATGCATGTTTCCTTCTTTCTTTCTTGCTTTCCTCCAGAAGTAATAAATAGTTGGTATTTGCCAGAATGAATATCATAATATGTGTGAAATATGTTTCATAGTAGTTCAATGCCAGTGTGAAAGAAAATTGACCATATACATGTAAACTAAGCAAGCACCAAGTCAGAGAGACGCTTAAACAAAAAAAAAAAAAAAAGAAAGAAAGAAAGAAAAAGAATTCTCAGTTTCAAATTCCTAAGGCCTTGCCTAGCACACCAAGATATGCTGCCTTTTGGAGTTCTCACTTTCTCCTCATAGCCCCTGTCATGGATTGAATTGTGTCCCCCCAAAATATCTGTCAACTTGGCTGGGTCATGATTCTCAGTATTGTATGATTGTATACATTTTGTAATCTGATGTGATTTCCTTATGTGTTGTAAACTCTATCGCTATGATGTAATAAAATGGATTAGCAGCAGTTATACTGATGAGGTCTTCAAGATTAGATAGTGTCTTAAGCCAATCTCTTTTGAGATATAAAAGGGAGAAGCGAGCAGAGATACATGGGAACCTCATACCACCAAGAAAGCAGTGCTGGGAGCAGAGCGCATCCTTTGGACCTGAGGTTCCTAGGCAGAGAATCTCCCAGACCAGTGGAAGATTGATGACATGGACCTTCCTGCAGAGCCAACAGAGACAGCGTTCCCCTCGAGCTGACTTGTAGCCTACTGGACTGTGAGAGAATAAACTTCTCTTTGTTAAAGCCATCCACTTGTGGTATTTCTGTTATAGTAGCACTAGATGACTAAGACAGCCCCCGCTTCCACACTTTAAGAAATCTGGCCATTTCAATTTGCAACAAAGGAAGAGAAATATGTTTTCCTTAGCCGGAAATATTTATTTCAACATGCCCATTCTATCCTTTTCCTCATGCATAAGAATAAAAAAACTAAAACAAAAAAGATTCTGATGTGCTTTCTGGATGGTAAAAGAATGGTTAAATTGTGATTGGCATAGGAGAACGTTAAGGTGTTTTATGACCATCTGATCATTTGGAAATAAGGAAATCACAGAAGGAATGAGTTATTTATTGTTGGCTACCCGTGCCGTCTCCTTCACCAATATGCATGACCAGAATTGTTGGTAGCTACTCTGACTGCTGATGGAGGCAAAGAAGTGAAGAAAGGTCATTTTAAATGAAGCTCAATGAAAGACATCATAAATGGATTTGAAAATGCAAATTCAATGTTAAGAAAAGATGGAAAAAATCTTGGCGCATTATCTGGTGAGTTATGGGGAGAGAATTAAATATCTCAAGCATGAGGTCTTTGTTATTTCTTCAGTAATGCAGTCTTACAATCTATAATTATAGATTGCGTTTTTTTAACACTGGCAGTGTTTTAGAGAAAAGAATTATAATGCTGTTAGTGTCTATTGCACTGCCATTTTTGACTTAATAGCAAATTAGATGATTCCAAGATTTTGTAATTATCCCTTTATTTTCAAGAAACAGGACATCTGCTTCCTATTCCATCAGAGTTGAATCCAAATTCAACAGAATTATTCTGTTAAAATTAATTCAAATTTAATTTAGACTCAATAACTGAAGGCAGGTTAATGATTTCATTTTGTTTTTCCCAGCCCTAGAGTAACTTTTTTCATTATACACTGGGGAGAAGCAGGCGGTTTTCTAACCCTTACCATAGTGAATGCTAATGATGGGGGTCTCAGTTGCTTTGATGGAAAATGATTATCAATGAGTATGCATTTGGAGCTGCAAAACATTGTACCAGCTTAGTAAATGGTTCAATTTCCATACATGAGAAGATAATTATGAAATGCCCACCTGAAGATACAAATACTCATTTAAAAAAACATTAAAAAGTAATTAATTGTTCAAGAAATCTGTTTTTTACAATACAGCAGTATATATCATGAGCAGCCTTCATGCATGATTAACTTGAACTGAAATAATTATGGGATGTTTCTGATGGAACACTTACGTCAGATTGTTAATTTGAACACGAAGAAAGAGTCCTCAAAACAAGGTTAACTGGTTGGATTCTATAGGAAAAATGCCTTGCCATTCAGCCCTGATGGCATCATTTTAAACACTAAAAGCAGTTGGTAGTATCACTGATTATAGAACTAATGTTCTTTTGATTGCTTCTGTGTTCTTATCATTTGCAAGTTAAGAAGCTAATTTCTAATTCTAATTCCAGTTCTTTTATGAAATCCAAATTAACATCCCAGAGTCACTTACTTGCCTGCCAAGGAGTTCTTAATGACTTGCCTTTAATGATGGGAAAAGCACATGAAAGCTTCCTCAGAAACATCCGTAGCCTCACTGCTTTAAAAAAAAAAAAAAAAAAAAAAACAAACTTAACAAAAGGCAAAATGCTATCCACGTCTTATGGGGTTGTTTTTTGACTAAGGGAACAGAATACTTCAGGATCATTTCATTCACTTATTCTTTACTTACTTATTTCTTTCAATATATATTTATTAAATGCCTATTACATGCCCAGCACCCTTCTAGACTCTGGGATGGGGAGCAATGAATTCCTGCCTTTATTAGGCTTACTTTCTAGTGGAGGGTGACAGCAATACACCACCACCAACAAAAAGAATGAAAAAATATATAGTATTGTGTATCAGATGGGGATCATACTTAGGAGAAAAAATAGAGTAAGAAAGCGTGATAGAGAGTATATGTCAGGGCTGGGGGATTGCAATTTTAGTTAGGGTAGCCAGGGAAGACCTTACTCAGAAGGGACAACTGAGTAAAGACATGAAGGAGTAAGGGAATGAGCTGCAGATATCTTGGGGAGGGGCATCCCAGGTAGAAGGAACAGCAGTTGCAAAGGCAGAAGCCTACACCATGTGTTCGAGCACCAGTAAGGAAGCCAGCATGGCTGGGATGGAGTGGACAGAATGAGAGAGTAATAAGACAACAAAAATTCAAGAAGTAAGGATGTAGGGCAGGGAAACTTCTAGACATTTGTGAGGAGTTAACATTTTAACTCAGCTGAGATGGAAAGCCATTTGAGAATTTTAAGCAAAGGAGTGGCCTGATCTGATCCGCTTTTTAACAGGGTCACTCTAGCTCTATGTTGAAAAGGGAAGGCAAGGGCTGCAGCAGGGGGAGCACTTAGAGAATTTTCTCTGGAGAAATTAAACAGGACCTTTCAGAAGATTCAAGCTATCCAGCAATCCAGCAATGTGGAGAATGGGGAGGTGAGGGTGGGAAGGGAGGGTGAAGCTGAAAAGAAGAGAATTGAGAGAAATTCTGCACATTGAGCAGTTGGGACTCAGCCTTCAGCACCACTCCAGCCTCCTTTGTCTGCCTGTTCCCAGAAGGCTCATAGTCATGTAAAAGATGGAAGTATTCTTCTTTCAGAAATTGAATAGCCCCAAACAGAGGAACTCTAGATGCTAAATGCTGGCCACCCTGCCTGTCAGCACTCAGAGAAGCCTAACAGGTCAACAAGCAAGCGCTGCGCATACACAGCAGCTCCCCATTAGCCTTTGGATGCCTCATGCTTCACCGTGAACAGAAATCTGAGAATCTCCAGACATTGAGGAAATTCTCCAACACAAGAGACCAAGCCTGAAACAGACAGGAAAAAAAGGAGCCCTGGTGATATAGAGACAGTACAGAAAACTCAAACAACAAACAAAAAACCCAGCTCTAACACCCTAGACAAGATAGGAGATAATGCATTCGTAAAACAAGAACACAATGCTATGTAAAAAAGAACAATTAGAAAATAAGTAAAAATGGTAGCCAAAATAAAAAGAGTTCAAAAGAAAGGTTGAAGATGAAGTCAAGAAAGTCTTAAGAAAATAGAACAAGGAGATAGGAAGATGAAAAATTGAAGAGAAAATTGGAGAGATAGAAGAATAGTCTCAGAACACCAGCATCCAACTAATAGTTTCAGAAAGAGAGAACAAAGAAAGTGAGAAGAGGAAATTATCAAAGGAATAAATCAAGAACTTTCCCAGAGTCCATTTGCATATTGAAAGAGCCCGTTGAGCATCCAGCACAGTGAGTGATAAAAGGTGTATCATCATGGCATTCAGGACAGTGGAATAAAGAGAAGATCCTAAAAGCTTCCTAAAATTTTTTTTTAATTCTTTTTTTTTTTTTTCCCCATTCAATGGGGAAAGAATCATCTCTTTAATAAATGGTGCTGGGACAACTGAATCTCCATGTGTAAAAGAATGAAGCTGGAACCATACCTCACACCATATACAAAAATTACTCCAAATGGATCAAGGACCTAAATCTAAGAACTAAAACCATAAAACCCTTAGAAGAATACATGAGAGTAGTGCTTTGGGATCGGTTTTTTGAACAATGGATTCTTAGATATGACACCAAAAGCATGAGAAACAAAAGATAAATGGATAAATTGGACTTCATCAGAATGAAGAACTTTGGTGCATCAAAGGACTTTATCAACAAAGTGAAGAGACAACCTACAAATTGGGAGAAATTTTCGGGGAACCATGTATGTGATAAGGATTTATTTCTAGAATATGCAAGAACTTCTCCCTCAAATGGTTAAACCCTGGAGTACTAACCAAAAAGTTTGGCCGTTCAAACCCACCTAGAGGCACCTCGGAAGACAGACCTGGCAATATGCTTCTGAAAGTTCACAGCAGGGGTGGGTGGATTATCCAACAGGCAAGGTAAACACAGTGCTTACCAGATCATCTGTAGTGAACAATTTCACATTTTTTTTTACCACATCAAAGATTCTGCTTCTAGGTATGGCCGGCATCTGTCTGTCATCCAACCTTATAGCACCTTCCAACAGAATCAAAACCTCTTTTTAAATTTACAATCCCTGACAAGGGTAGATTACCCAGTAAGCAAGGTAAATATGGGCTTACTTGTGCTTACTTACTTAATCTGTAGTGAACAGTTCACCAATCAAAGATGTGGTAAAACTCATATGAAATTATTCACTTCAGATGATCTGGTATTGTTTATTGGATAATCTGCCCTGGGTCACAGCCTTGAAAACGCTATGGAGCAGTTCTACTCTGCACACATGGGGTCGCCCTGAGTCAGAATCAATTCAACGGCAACTAACAACAATTCAGCAACAAAAAGACAGACAACTCAATCAAAAAATGGGAAATGGACTTGAATAAACTTTTCTCCAAAGAAAATATACAAATGGCCAACAAGCACATGAAATGATGCTCAATATAATTAGTCATTTTTGTTGTTGGGTGCCCAAGAATCCATTTCTACTCCTAGCGGCCCCATGTGGCAAAGTAAAACTATCCCGTAGGGTTTTCTAGGCTGTAATCTTTACTGGACCAGATTGCCAGGTCTTTCTGTCATGGAGCTGCTGGGTGGTTCGAACCCTAACCTTTCGGTTAGCAGCTGAGCACTTAACCATTGCACCACCAGGGCTCCTTAATTAGTTATTCAAAAACAAATTCGGACTTGTAGTGACCCTATGGGACAGAATAGAACTGCCTCATATGGTTTCCAAGGAGTGGCCGGTGGATTTGAACTACCAGCCTTTTGGTTAGTAGCCAAGCTCTTAACCGCTTCACCACCAGGGAGAAATGCAAATCAAAACCACAGTGAGATACTATTTCATACCCACTAGGAAGGCTATAATCAGAAGAATGGAAACCAAGTATTGGAAAGGATGTGGAGAAACTGAAACCCTCATCCCTTGCTGGTGGGAATGTAAAGTGGTACAGCTGGTGTGGAAGACAGCTTGGCAGCTTCTCAAAAGTTAAACACAGGAGTACCACATGACTCAGCAATTCCACTTCCACTTATATACCCAAAAGAATTTAAAGCAGGGACACTAACAGATCCTTGTACACCAGTGTTCATTGCAGCACTGTTCACAATAGCCAAAAGGTAGAAACAACCTAAATGTCCATCTACAGATGAATGGATAAATAAAATGTAGTACCTACATACAATGGAATATCACTCAGCCATAAAGAGATATGAAGTCCTGATACACGCTAGGACATAAATGAACCTTGAAAATGTTATGCTAAGTGAAATAAGTCGGTTGCACAAGGACGTGTATTATATGATCCCACTTATATGAAACATCAAGAATTGGCAAATACATAGAGACCAAAATTTATTAGTGGCTTTCGGAGGTAGGAAGGAGGTGGAAGGGAGGGAGTCAGTACTCAGGGGGCACTGAGTTTCTGTTACGGGTGATGGAAAAATTTGGAAACAGATAATGGTGATGTTTGCACAACATGATAAAAGTAATTAATGTCACTAAATTGTACATGTAAAACATGTTGAAATGCAAATAGTTTTGTTACATATATATTTACCACAATATAAAAAAAGATTTGCATACAAAGAACTGGGAATCAGAATGGCGTTGGACTCCCTAACTGGAAGCTAGAGGCAATGGAGCACTGTTAAGACAACGCTTCGAGAAGTCTATACATTCCTAATTTCTAACCAAATATAAGGATAAAATTAAGATGTGTTCAGCATGCAAAGACCCAAATATATACACTAATTGGCCAATGTGCCCACCCCCGGAGGGCAGAGAGTGGAACCCCAAAGTAAACTCAAGGTATTGTTCCAGAAAGAAGCTAGAATGGAAGCTGGGCGGGCAAAAACAAGAGATGTCCACTACAGATGGGCCACCAACAATGGTATTAGAGCTAGTGAGTGACAAGATCAGAATTTTGTTTTCAAATGATTAATCTGGCCACGGGGTCCAGGATAGATTTGTGGTATTTGTGGTTGGAGAGCTCTGAGGTTAGGAAAACCAGTTAGGAGGCTATTACAATTATCCAGGTAAATGATACGACGGTAGGAGTGGAAAATAAAGAACAAGTATAAGAAGATATTATAGAGGTAAATTAATTTTTATGATCACTCACATCAAGAAGAGATAGGGGAAGGGTATCAGGTGAAAAGAAAGTTGCCCAGCTGGTAAAATATTAAAGAATGCTGTCCTCAGAAGCCTAAAACCCAATCTTAGGTAAAGATCATGAGATATCCTACCCATTTGCTAGCTGTTATGTTCTTCATCCTCTCAGGTAAACGGCCACTCTTAAAAATTACAGTCACTCCCCAGATCTCTTCAGACATCTGCAGATCTATCTGGAAAAATAGCAAGAAATCTAGTATTACCCGTAAAAAGAAGAAAAAGGTAAGCCCTTGAGTATGTGTGTGGGGCAGTAGCAGCCACCAGGGGGCACTGCTTGGGGCCTGGGACACTCAGCAGGGCACCTCAGCACCAGATTTTGCACCTGACGATGATCATGAGATTTCAGTTCTGATCTATGGTTCCATTCTGATGGATGATGATTGTACCAAGGGATAAGTAGTAAGAGAACAACATAGTTCCCTCAAAAGTTAGTGCAAACCCCACCAACACTCTACCATCCCTGTCATTGTAAATTGCCATCCAATGGGCTCTGAGTCGTGGTGACCTATGTCCAACAGAACAAAATCGTTGCTCGGTCCTGCGCCATCTTCATAATCGGTATGTTTGAGTCCATTTCTGAAGTTACTGTGTAGTGCCTTTCAGCCTGGGGGCTCATCTTCCAGCACAATATAGGACAATGTTCTGTTGTGATCCATAGGTTTTCATTGGCTAATTTTCAGAAGTAGATTGTCAGGCCTTTCTTCCTAGTCTATCTTAGTCTGGAAGCTCTACTGAAATGTGTCCACCATAGATGACCCTGCTGGTATTTGAAATACTGGTGGCATAGCTTCCAACATCATAGCAATAAGCAAGCCACCACAGAAAGACAAATTGACAGACAAGCGGTACTTCCTTCCTAACCCCCACCACATTCTGGTTTCCTGCTAGCCTATTAAGGATCTGAAATGGTAAATTTACCTAAACTCTTTTGAAGCCTGTGTTATCACTCAGGGGGTACTGATATACATATACCTGTTGTCATCGAGTTGATTCTGATTCATACTGACCCTATAGGATAAAGTAGAACTGCCTCATAGGATTTCCAAGGCTGTAATCTTTATGGGGAGCCCTGGTGGTGCAGTGGTTAAGAACTTGGCTGCTAACCAAAGAGTTGGCAGTTTGAATCCATTAGCCACTCCTTGGAAACCCTGTGGGGCAGTTCTACCCTGTCCTATAGGGTCGCTATGAGTTGGAATTGACTGAACAGCAACGGGTTATCTTTATGGGAGCAGACTGCCACATCTTTCTCCTGCGGAGCAGCTGGTGGGTTCAAACTGCTGACCTTTCAGTTAGCAGGCAAGCACTTAACCACTGCCTACTCTCTATTGTATGAAGTTGAACTTTCTTTTTCTATTTTTAATTTATGTTTTTCTGTTCATTATTTAACAGGCTAAAAGCTGAATATGGATGCCGTCTGTTCCAACGACCAAGCAGAGGTACCTGGAAAGACATTGCCTGTTCTGTAATAGTTTTCACTGTAATCAAGTTCCTTTCAAGTTCTAAAATTTGATAAGACTATTTGATGAAAGCTCGAAGTAGTGTTAATCCTATTACACTTGTTATTTCCTAAAATGTGTGTTTCACAATTGGGCCTTAGTAAAAATAGGTGCGATTCTTTTCTGGGACTCCTTGTGCCTGTGAAGTTTATAACTGGGAGGAAGTCATGATCTTTACCTGAGTAAGAAAGACTCATCTTTCATAAATACAGCTCTAGTTGGAAATAATAACCGCTTCCTAAAAGACACACCCGAAAAAAACCAAACCCATCGCTGTCGAGTTGATTCTGACTCATAGCAACCCGACAGGACAGAGTAGAACTACCCCATAGAGTTTCCAAGGAGCGGCTGATGGATTCAAACTGCCACCTTTTTTGGTTGGCAGTCGAACTCTTAACCAGCGCGCCACCAGGTCTCCCTTAAAAGCCAACATCCCTAAAAATGAGCATCTTCCTCAAATGAGGGAGCTTCTAATCACTCTACCCCACCGTGAAGATGTCAGACAGTCCCGTGGGAAATGGGAGCAGGTGTGATTCATCAATGAGTGGATGGTAAATTGGATTAGTTAAGTTTTCTGTGTCATGACAATATGCTGGAGGAATGAAGAGCATGGGCTGTAGAATTAGAGGAAGATGAACCAGAATTCTCTTTGGAGAACCCACTGCTTTGCAGGTGTGTGATCTTGGGCAAGTCAGTTATCCTCACTGTGCCTCAGTTTCCCCTTATGTAAGATACAGATGAGAATAGCCTCATTTCATTTGGTGAGATAATGCACATCAGGCATTTTAGGAAAATGTCTAGTGCATAGTATGTGCTCAGAAATTAATATTAGTGGCTGCTATTGTTGCTGTTATTATTGTTTATGTTAGAATTAAGTCATTCCAGTTATTTCCATCAGGACAGCTACACTAGAAATACAGGGGGGAAAAGGGAAAATTTAACTTCATTTTGAAGTTAAAAAAAAACACACACACAAGTGTATTTTTCTAAGGAAAACAATATCCTATCAATAAAGATCTATTTGCTGAAACCTCACCTGCCATGAGCATGGAACTGTGGGAGAAGTGAACATGTAGAAGAACCAGTCATCCATTCTGTGTACACATTTAGCAAGTGCTGGTAAGTTCATGGAACCAAACTAACTGTGGGGGTGGGAATGGGTATAGTAAATTATCTCTACTCTCAAGGATCTTAGGATCTAGCTAGGAAGACAAGATCTTCATACATGAAAGTGAATAACAGTAGAGTATAAGAGTTGAAACAATGGAAGTCAATAGTCAGAGTAAGGAGGGCGGTAGAGTAATGAGATGATTTTACCAGAACTTGTACACCCAGTGGTGTCCCTGGGTGGTGCAAATGGTTAACGAAGTTGGCTGCTAACTGAAAGGTCGACTGTTCAAATCCACCCAAATGGAAGAAAGGCCTGGCCATTTGGTTCTGAAAAATCAGTCATTGAAAACCCTATGGAGCACAGTTCTACTCTGACACACATGGAGTGGCAGTGAGTTGAAATCGACTCAACAACAACTGGTTGGCATATCTCCAGTACGTAAGGCCTCCTAAGAAATTGCTCCTGCTAAAAAAAACTAAAACGAAAAAACATGTTTTGGAATTTAACACTCATATCCACTAGGTTGGAATGGAAAATCAGTATGCCTCTTTAGAGGGTCTTTTGGCAATGCCTATCAAAACGAAAAGTACGTAGCTTTTGACCCAGTCGTTCTACTTCTAGAAATTTGTTTTACAGATATACTCTCATACATGTGCAAGGAAATATGTATGAAGATGTTTACTCTAGCACTATGTGTTATATATTGTAAACAATTAAATGTCTTTCAAAGGGCCCTCAGTGAAATAAATCATAGTAAATGTCTGTGGTGAAATACTATGCATCTATTTAAAAGAATGATGTGGATATATAAGTGCTTATATAGAAAGGGGAGCCCTGGTGGTGCAGTGCTTAAGAGCTCAGGCTGCTAATCAAAAGGTTGTCAGTTCGAATCCCCCAGCCACTCCTTGGAAACCCTGTGGGGCAGTTCTACTCTGTCCTATAGTGTTGCTATGAGTTGGAATCGACTTGATGGCGGTGGGTTTGATTTTTGGGGTTTATATAGAAAAGTATCTAAATACTACTAAACAAAAAAAACAGGCTAGAGAATAATATAATGAAAAATTGCCTTTTATATTAAAAGCGAATAGATGTATTTTATGTCTGCTTATATAGTATATAGGAATTTCTGGAAGGATACACAAGAATGTATTAACTGCATTGACTTTTTTCATTGTATACCCTTTTTACTATTTTAATTCTTTATCATTTATGAGCTGTCAATTAAAAAAAAAACTTAAAATTGCTCGATAAATTATGATGAGCTTGTTAAACATTAGTGACAGCACTGTGATTAGGTCCCAAAAGAGTGGAAGAAACACAGTAAGTGCTATGATTTCCTGGGAGGACATGGACATGCGCAGAGTCGTCAGCGAGGACACAAAGATGAATATGCTTTTCCTAAATGCAGTGGGCAATCCAGCCAGAGTGGGTGGGGGACGTTCTGTCAGCTGAGTTGCGGGGTGGGACAGCCCAGGGTGTTTTGAATGACCAAGCTGACTGGTCTGAGGAAGGTCCTAGAGACGAGTGCCTGGGGGTGACACTACAAAGGTAAAGTGGGGCCCTGTGGTGGTTGGGCATAAGAGACCGACTAGGATGTTTAGGTTTTGTTCTGAGGATAATGGGGAGCAGCCATGGAACATTCTGAGCAGAGAAGTGCCAGGTGGAAAAGAGGATGTAGGAAGATTAACCAGGCACCTTAGATGGAATGCCAGTTAGACTGGGAAGGAGAGACAGGAAGGAAGGCAGGACACAGTAATCCACAGTCAGGTTCACACTCGGCAATGGGAATGGAAGGTTGAGTTGATTCTAGAAACTCGCAAAGGAAGAATAAACAGATAATTGCATCCGGAGGGTGGAGAAGGAGAAGAACAGAAGGTGACTGTTAGTGAATTGTGTTCCCCCAGAATATGTGTTGTAAATCCTAACCCCTCTACCTGTGGAGGAGCCCTAGTGGTGCAGTGGTTAAAGCGCTCAGCCACGAAATGAAAGGTCGGCAGTTCGAACCCACCAGCAGCTCCGCAAGAGAAAGATGTGGCGGTCTGCTTCTGTAACACTTTACAGCCTTGGAAACCCTATGGGGAAGTTCTACTCTGTCCTACAAGGTTGCTGTGAGTTAGAATTCTCCAAAAAGGCTAATTACTTTGAACGAATGTGGTGGTTGGGGGTGAGGCAGTAAGGTGGGGCACAGCATGTTCTTCCAGAACCAAGAGTAGCAAATGAACTAGGAGGTTCCATCTGACCAAAGAACACCAGCAAACACCCAGGGACCTATGAGTGCAGACACAGTCATTTCCAAGAAGGAAGTGAAATGGGCCATGGCTCTTGTCTGACAAGTATGATGGACAACGGACATGGAAGGACATTCCCAGGTGGAGGTAGCGTACACATTTTGGGCTGACTTTGATCTCCGGCTGCTCAGAACAGATTTCTTGCTCTGTCTTGACAGTTCCAAACACTCGTCCCTTTGGGGAAGCTAAGACAGCTCAATAAGCAAATATCATCAGGTTTTGTCATTAAAGGAAAAACTATTTTAGTAAAGTTGACTGGCATGGGGGAGGAGGGAAATAATGGCTGGAGTGAAGATGGAAGAAATAAATGACAAAAATGTCCACTTGCACTGGGAGACAAGCTTTTACTAAAGGACTTGAATATTTTGCTTAAAGGCAAGTCCTCCAAACAAAATGGAGCATGTCTTCAACTTACCGAGAATGAGAAGTAGAGCCTGTGCAGCTGAGGAAAGGGGTCCTAAAATGCAGAGCTGAGTCTGGCTTCTGCTCCAGGAGCCAGTGAGAGTAACGTGGAAGAGTGAGAGCCGAGCAGGACACCAGGCAAACGGTTGTTTCCCTGCCTTCTTCTCCAGGTTTCCCTATTCCAGTTGCTGATGAGTCAATTCCAACTCATAGTGACCCCATGTGTGTCAGGGTAGAACTGTGATCCATAGGGTTTCTAATGACTAATTTTTTAGAAGTAGATCACCAGGCCTTTCTTCCTAGGCACCTTTGGGTGAACTTGAACCTCTAACCTTTCTGTTAGCAACTGAGCACATTAACCGTTTGTACCATCCAAGGACTCCAAGATTTCCTATAATTGCTGCCTTTTAGGGGCTATCTTAGTCATGTAGTGCTGCTGTAACAGAAATGCTACAAGTGGATGGCTTTGACAAACAAAGTTTATTCTCTCACAGTCTAGTAGGCTACAAGTCCAAATTCAGGGCCTGAGCTCCAGGGGAAGGCCTTGCTCTCTGTCAGCTCTAAAGGAAGGTCCTTGTCATCAATCTTCCCCTGTACTAGGAGCTTCTCCTCTTAGGAACCCCAGGTCCAAAGGACACACTCTGCTCCTGGCGCTGCTTTCTTGGTGGTATGAGGTCCCCATGTCTCTCTGCTCGCTTCTGTCTTTATATCTCAAAAGAGTTTGGCTTAAGACACTGGCTAATCTTGTAGATCTCATCAATGTAACTGCCGCTAATCCATCTCATTAACATCATAGTGATAGGATTTACAACACCTAGGGAAATCACATCAGACGACAATACTGGGAATCATGACCTAGCCAAGTTGACAGATTTTTTGGGGGGACACAATTCAATCCATAACAGGTGCTTATGATCTGAGATAAACCCTCACTGGGGTGAGTCAAAGGAGGTGAATCACAGGTGTCCTCTCCAGCTGGCCCCGTCCACGCCTAAACACCCCTTCCAGCCTGGGCTCTGTTCCGCCTCTCTCCTCTCCCCAGTCAGTGATCCTCGCTTGTTCACTGAACTCTTGCACATCGCTTCATGCCTATTGTCATTGTCTTCTGAAAAGTCCTAACATGCAATGTGTCACAGCTGAACTCACCTCCTTACCCACAATGTCTTCATCACTCTGAAATGTCCCCCACAGTCACTTCACACCCCCATCATCCCTCCTTGCTTCTACTCCCAAAAGTCACTGCAGCAAAGACCTCACTCCTGATTTTATGCCGCAGCACAGGCGCATGCCATTCCTCGTGCCCAAACCATCCTTCAGCCTTTCCTCCTTTCAGTCACGTTTCCCTTCCTTCCTCTTTCAAACTTCCCCATTCTAACCAACTGGGTGCACTTTATCGCCATCTGGTTCCAGCCTTCCCTTTTTATTAGCTGTCTAGGATTTATGGCCATCTCTGATAGATGTGTGGCCGCTTAATAGGAACAGAACATGTGTCTTCTATGGTTCATCTGGGTTTCGTTAGAGGCATTTTCTCTGGCTCATAAAGTTAACGTGGTCAGATCCACGTCTTCCACCACTGCTACTGCTCTGTTCCTGCGGACAGCTCAGAGAGCTTTGTTCTCTTCACTCTTTTCCTGGCTCTCCCCCAGATCAAACTTCATCTCTTCCCTCCAGCTTTCCCTCCCGCTGTCTGTCCTCAAGCATGTCTCTGTACCCTCGCAGCACTTCACACATACCCAACAAACAGCACAGCTTTGCGTCTAGCCACATGTGACCCTGTGTCCATATTTATTTATGTTTTTACATATTTATGCATCCTTGTTTCTCCCACCAGACTCCTTGAGTCTAGTTAGCCCCCACCCAAGCACAAGACCTGGAATACGGAGTGAGTGGATGTTGAGAGACCCAGTAAGAGGTAGGGCCTCTGAATCCCACACCGGACGCAGTAGGTGTCAGTCCACCACTAGTAGTGGTGGTGTTATGGATTGAATCGTGTCCCCCAAAAATGTGTTAAATCCTAACCTCTATACTTTAGGTTCTAATCCCATTTGGGGATGGATTTTCTTTGTTCTATTAATGAGGCAGTATTAGTGTAGGGTGTGTCTTACAATCAGTCTCTTTTGGGATACACCCTCGAAGGTAGTCCTCAGCTTATGACGAGGTGGTAAGTTGGTTCTGACCCAAGTCAAATAGCACTTTCTTTTTTTAGTTTGCATTATTATTGCCTTTTATTATCAACATCTTTATAAATACAGTCTTTGAACATCTGCCTGTGAACATCTGAGGATGATAACATCAGCAGATTACGCTCTGCAACATTGTATGTAGTACACATTACAAAAAAAGAAGACGTTCGTAAGTGTGGTGTGTCGTAACTCGTGTAAGTCCTAAATTGGAGACTGCTTGTATAAAAGAGGTTAAACAAGCAAGGAAGCAAGCAAAGATGAGGAAAGAGAGATGTCAAGCCACGTGAAGATCGCCTAGGAGCAGAAGCTCAAAAGAGCAGACAGACAGAGAAAGCCTTCCTTTAGAGCCAGCACCCTGAATTCAGACTTCTAGCCCCCTAAACTATGAGAAAATAAATGTTCATTAAACCCAGTCATTTGTGGTATTTTCTGTTATAGCAGCACTAGATAACTAAGACAGGTGGGGAATCAGACAACTCCTGAGGCTCTCTGTAACTCAGCTTTTTATCCTTACAATGGAGATGTTGTCTGCTTTGCTTGGGAAAACCCAAAAATATGAAACGGTGAATGTGCTTGGCTACTAGCCAAAAGATTAGTGGTTCGAGTCCACCCAGAGGTGCCTCAGAAGAAAGGCCTGGCAATCTACTTCTAAAAAATCAGCCATTGAAAACCCTGTGGAGCACAGTTCTACTCTGACACATATGGGGTCACTATAAGTTGGAACTGATTAGACAGCAGGTGGTTTTTGGTTTAGCAGCAGAATGACCCTAGTTTCAAAACTGTCGCCATCACATAATAGCAATGTGATCTTTAACTTTCTTCACTTCTCTAGACTCATTATCCCTACGTAAAAAAAAAGGGTGTTAAACTACACTAGCAGTGCTCTCATGCAGTTTATTTTGGGAGACCAATTAACAAGACAATTGAAAGCGGTAAGTTTAACGAAGGCATGAAACAGGGCACGTGGTTCCTGCAGTCTGGGTGCCTGACGTGACGCGATACCACTCAGTAGGGCGAACAGACTTTCACCCCTCGCCACCTCGGAAGCCCCCACGGCTGCCTCAGGGCAGGAAGGCGGAGACTAAGGCCCCGCCCCGGCGCCGACGTAAGATGACGCTGCCAGACGTCGCCAGCCAATCGCAGGCGGCCCCGATCGGAGGCATCGCGGTGGCCCACGGCCTGCGGGTGGCGCTGTGGCCCGTCGAGCGGCCGCACGGAGCCGCCATAGCTGTTCTCCTCCCCCGGCCCAACGTCTCCGCCGCTGGCTCCGCGCCGCCGTCATGGCCGACGTGGAAGACGGCGAGGATTCCGGCGTCCTCTCCTCTCACTCCGGGAGCGCAGGCTCCAAGGCGGGGGGCGACAAAATGTTCTCCCTCAAGAAGTGGAACGCGGTGGCCATGTGGAGCTGGGACGTGGAGTGCGATACGTGCGCCATCTGCAGGGTCCAGGTGATGGGTAAGCGCTGCACGCGAGACCTGGGCCGCGCTGCGGCCTCTGCGGGCCGGCTCCGGGAGGCGGCAGGGCGGGTGGGGGTGCCCGAGGCCTCGGAAAGACCCCTGCTGGCGTGGGCGGGGGTCGCCCTGCCCCGGCGCGGTGGGACCGGGACCACGCCCCTGCGGCCGCTGGTCTGAGGATTGTGGCCGCCGCCTCTGGGGCCGTCGGGTCGTTCCGCAGGCGCCCAGCGCCGGGGGTGGGGTTGGGAGCTCGCTTGTATTCTAGTGAGGGAGAGCGGCAGTAAGCGAGCAGAACAATAAACAAAAGTAATGTCAGGTGGTTATTGTTGGTTGCAGTGGAGTCCGTTCGGACTCATGGCGACCCAATTTGTGCAGAGTAGACCTGCTCCATAGGGTTTTCAAGGCTGTGACCTTTTGGAAGCAGATCACCAGGTCTTTCTTCCAAGGCGCCTCTATGTGGGTTTGAACCGCCAAACTTTAGGGGTGTAGTCGAGGACCAGGAAAATAAAATTGGGTGACTTAATGGGAGCTGGGAGGAACCACCTCGGTTTGTGTGCCCAGCCCCAGTCCCATCTCTAAAAACAAAACCAGAAAGGGGTCAGGGTAAAGGCCCTGATTCAGGAGAACGTGGATGCTTTTGGTCACACACCAAAGTGATGCTCTAGAGTCGTTTTCCACAGATGCAACGCCCTCAGTCTTGCTCTCGAGAAGCTCAGAAAAGAGAAGTGTTCGCAGACATTGCATTTCCGGATTAGTGCTAGTCAGATGGCACTCGTTTGGCATGAAGGGAATCCAGTGTAGTTCAAGAATATTTAAGTTTCATGGGAATTGGGGAATGTAAGTCAACCATTCAGGGACAATGCTTCTACTCCATATAAATGCATTTGGGCTTGAGAGATAAAACTTGACCTCTGTCCTACATTTCGCGCCCCTGCCCCCTCAACATAGATGTCATTTCCGAGACATGTTGCCCAGCTCTGAGTCATGCCTTTTTGAAGAATCCTCTTTCACAAGTATGTTTCACCTCTTTCTATGATATTTTCAGTAAAAAATATTGGACCAAGGGAAACATTGCTGAACAGCTTAACCCAGTTTTATTTTATATGGTTTCAGTTTAAGATCTCAGACCATCTTGAAACAAAGGTGCTGTTTAAATGCAAGTTATGTTTGTAAATAGGGCATTTAAAATTACTATCATAGCACCTTAAATGTTTCTTCAGGGTAGGTGGGCAAATCTGAAATTTGTATGGTTTGAAAACTGGCTTGTCCTGAAAATAAGAGAATTGGAGAAAATAAAGAAAATTTATTTTCCTTTTAAAAAAAAAAAGTAGTACATGGTTATATTTAATACATAAGTTTTGCACAGCCAAACACCACAGTGAAATAAATGAGGAAAAAGTATATTTCATTTGCAGTGCATGACAATGAAAAGGTAAACATACTTAATGGTAAATGAGCTCTTAGAAAAAGAAACCTACCAGAATCAGGAGGGTTCTCAATTTATGCTCTCTTTAGTATGCTTGCCTTTGTTTTTTATTCATAAGGGCTTGTTTCAAAGAGAATTTACAACAGGAATCATAATGTTATTTGTTACTTTTGAAAAAACTTGATTTTAGACATGATCCACTTACTTACATGTTAGATTTAAAAGTATCTAGCTTGTTTGCTTGGAACACCCCCTCCCCCCCACATACACCGTAAGAACTAGAATCACAATTTCCAGTTGGGGTGACATTTTTAACTGATCCAAGCAACTTGAGCATCTCATATTTTGCAGGACAAGCTTTGCTAAAAATTTTATCCTGTAAGTTTCCTCTAGTATAAAAATAATTTATCTCTGAAAAAGCTATTCTGTCCCAGAAGAAATTTTTAAAAATAGTAAATGGAAGTGGAAAAACCTAAAATAATCAAACTGCAACAAGTACATTTTACTGATCTATTTATAGTAGGTCAAAGTATGGGTTATAAATGGCTCAAGTTCATCATTAACTTTCTAATTATAGCAAGTATTCTGCTACTGCAGGATTAATGTAGCAGATTTATAACAGCTGTACTTTGGGTTCAGGAAAGCATCGTAGACTGGAGCTTTGTATTTTGTTTATGAGGTGTTAATATCCACTTAGTGGACAGGTGACCCCAGAAAGAAGTTTTAAAGACTTCCCAATCCTTACCCCAGAGTCATACTAAAAAGTGTTGCTGTTACTGTACTCCTTAGAAATTTGCTGCTTTAGATATTAAAAATAGTAAAGGACCTTTTTTCTTTTATCTGAAACTTGAGGAATTTTTGTTGCTTTTGATTAATTTTTTATAATGAATCTAAACCAAAGCTATAAGCATAATCCAAAGATTTTTAGTTTGTGCAGCAAGAGCCCACTTAATCCCATTTTTTTAATATTTGGAATTTATCTCAGACACCTAAATGATGTATTTTTGATTTCTTGCTCCAGGATTTGCCTTCAGTCCTCTGTGACTTGGGTAACAGTCTCTTCCTTGGTTTCCACTCTACTCCCTTCTTCCTGAGAGGAGCAGATGGCACAGTGAGCAACTGCTGATGAGGGAGAGGAATAAGTTTGCCGAACAGCTATGTTAACGAAGAGCTGCAGTAACCCTTCACGGCAGTGTGTTAGTTTAGACATTTGGCTTTACCTGTTGAAGTCTTATTTTCCTAACTTGTGAAAGAAGCAGTTGGGATCACCAGAGTTTCCCTCTATAGTTGTAAAATTCTCCAGTTCTGTGATAGCACAGAACCAGAGGCAGACAGAGGTAGCATTTCATTGCTCTTTGTCACAATCCTTGTGCTTGTCTGCCTCCCCATTTGCTGGTGAGCTCCGTGAGACCAGGGGCCAAGTCATGGGCATTTTGGTGTCCCCGGTGTATAACTCCTTTCACAGGATAGATGGTCAGTAATCGTGGAATTGAAGAGACCCTCCCGAGGCGGTGGTTGTTTTGAATCCACACTGAAGAGGCCAGGGTGCTGATCTTTTTTTAAGGGTAAGAGCATGTGGAGAGGAGCAAACAAATTGTTTACCTGAGCATAATCCAGTGTAAGAAGAGAAGCAGGTTTCAACTCCATCGTGTGTCTATTTTTACAGAATTATTTTTCTCCTATTTATGTTAAAAACTACTTTTTTCTGTTGGTTTCAACTTTCTTTTACAACCCTTCGATTCTTCTTCTAGCCAGTGACAGTCCATTTCATTGGTTCCTAAAATACAGAATATTACCTTCTTCGTCAGCAAATTGTACCCTAGATTGATTCTTTTTAATTTTATTTTGTTGTTGTTGAGAATATACACAGCAAAACATACACCAGTTCAACGGTTTCTACATGTACACTTCAGTGACATTGACTACATTCTTCGAGTTGTGCAGCCATTCTCACCCTCCTTTTCTGAGTTGTTCCTCTCCCATTAACATAAACTCACTGCCCCCTAAGGTTTCTATCTAATCTTTCGTGTTGCTGTTGTCACTTTGACCCCATATAGATCTTAAAAGAGCAGACATTCTTTACTAGTTAAGTTAAACTGTTGTTTGGTTTTAAGATGTCAGGGGATATTTTTGGTTTAAGGTTTAAAGATTATCTCAGGGCAGTAGTTTCAGGGGTTCATCCAACCCCCTTGGCTCCAGAAAGTCTGGATTCCATTAGAATTTGAAATTGTGCCCTCCATTTGCCCCCTTTTGATCAGGATTCTTCTGTAGACTCTTTGACCAAAATGTTCAGTAATGATAGCCAGGCACCATCCAGTTCTTCTGGTCTCATGGCAAACGAGGCAGTTAGTTGTTCATGGAGGCAATTAGCCACACATTCCCCTATAGGTTCCCATTTCTAATATTTACTTTGCCATTGTCGGGTAGATGCTTTGGGTTCAGGCTTATCTGTAAAGAGAGCATTTTCTTTAAAAGCAAATGAAGAGAACTTTTATTGAGTACCTAGTATTATTATCTCTTAATTTATCTAATAAAATTCTCACAGATTTGTATCATCCCCACTTAGTATATGAACACTTCATGGTATTACCCCCATTTTACAGATGAGGGAATTGAGGTTCATTGAGCTTCATAACTGGTCCAGGGCCATGCATCTGAAAAGTGGCTGTGAGATGGGATTTGACTTCACATCTACCTGGCTCCAAAACCCTTCCTTTCCTGTCTAAACCTCACTGCTTTTTCACCAGTCTTATTTAGATGATCACCAGCATTAACCAGTTGGAAGCATACAGGGTATGAAGTTTATTTCAAAGGAACATGCAAGTGTCTTTGGAAAGAAAATAAGTTACTTTTTATGAGTAGCTGAAGGGAAACTTCTGTACCTAAATATAAATGACTCAAGAAAATTTGCTTATGGAGAAAGCAGGAAAAAAATTTAATTCAAAAATTTTAAGTATAATTAAAATAATTACATAGGTTAATACGGTCACATAGTTTAAAAATGTAAAAAGGTGCCCAGTGAAAACTCCATTTCATCCTCTCCCAGATCAACTTTATTGTTTGTTTCTTATGTATCCTGTAGAGTTCCTTTATGCCTGTGTGAGCAAATACAAATGTATATATACATGGAGATCTTGAAAGTAAACTGCCCCTAAGGTTGCTCTACGTGGGCATGCCCCATGAGCTTAGAGTAACTTCCTAGGGCAGAGCGTGGCATATTTGTCTCTAGTGGTTGCGTCCACTGTCAGGGCATCTTTTCATCAGAACCTGTAAAAACAGAGGCTCCGTAACCCTTGTGAAATTGTTCCTGGTCGTTAGTAGTTTGTAAGTGCCTTGTATTTTATTCCTCTTTAAGTAGTTATATTCAAATGAGAAATTAATTCTATGAGTCTTATCTTCATCTCTAACCCTTAGGGCTTTTATTTGACTTTGAAGTGTCTGGGTTTTAAAATTTGCCTTCTGAGCATCAGAATGAGAATTGTTATCTGTTTACTTTTAGATGCCTGTCTCAGATGTCAAGCTGAAAACAAACAAGAGGACTGTGTTGGTATGCTGTAATTTCTTTCTCTTGCTTTTTCAACTCAAGGTTTTCTCAGTGGGGATGTTTGAATTTGCAGTTTAGATTGACTTTATCAATACACAAAAATAAACTGTAAAGCAGTGATCCATTATTAATATAAAATGTGTTGGTTCTCAAAAGGCCTTACTGGAATGAATCTGTAAATCATTTTATTGCCTGTAATTAAGAAGAATTGGTTATATATTCCAGGCAAGCATGGTCATAGTAAACATTTTGGTAATCAAAAAAGAAATTCTTCTATTACAAAGAGTATAAGGAATTTGCCAAAACACCATTGAATTTTGGCTATGTTATAGGTCAGTTTGAGTAGGCTTTTCTTCTTATAAAACATTTCAGTTTTCAGTACCCTTTTATGGATATAGTATTTAATTTTTCAGCTAAAGTAGAAAAAATCTTAAGTCTCAAGTATTTTATTTGGAACGTGGTTTGTGTATAGAAATCTATTAAATGTTCCTTATAGTCTGAGACTACAAAAGTTGTCTTAGCCTGACTTGAAGTGTCCTAGTCCTTGAGGTGATCACTTCTAGATTGTCATTAAGAGTTTAAAGGTTTCCCTAGAATGAAAGGTTAACTTTGTATTTTGTGTTTGCATCGTTTACACACAGCTTCTTAATAATGATTTATGCAGTTTTGAACAGATTCTGTTTCTTCCTCCTTAAACACTTAGAGTGTTTCCCCCTTGCTTCCTACCCCTTTACCCTTGGTCCTTGTCATACAGCTCAGTTGGTCAAGCAAGTGGCAAAGCCCACGTTTGAGATTGTATTCCAGATTGTGAGTGACTTCCCTTGGTTTTAAATTTTTCTTTTATGCTGTTGGTTTAAACATATTAATTTGGGAATTATGAGGGGTAGAGCAGCTTTCTTTGATCAGAGACCTCTCTCTACAGCCAGCCACTTTGAAAACTTCATTCTGTTTGTCCCATGAGGAATTGTGCTGTTTGTGGATGACTTAACACAATTCATCACCACTCCTACAAAACAGCTGAGTAGATGTACAGCTGATTTAGGAACACATCATCTAGCTATAATAGCCTACTATGAAAGGGAAACGTTTAAAACTCATTATATCTTGGTAAATGAAAGTTGGGAGGACATTTTCTAATGAAATAAAGCCTCAAAGGACTCCAAGATGAGTGCATGACTGAGAAGGCCTGGGATCTAAGGAAGACTCAAGTCCTTTGAGCCCCTAACTTCAGGAAGAGACAGCGTGTGGGGCTATGTAAGATGTAGGAACTGAGGGCCACCACATCACCCACAGATTCTTGAACAGTAATGGAAAGTCTCCCAAACACAGTGACTTACCTTATGACATAGTGTAACTTCTGCATGTAAGTTTCTATTTATTGCTTTGTAAGTAGAAGAAATTCTTTTGGCCATCTCAGTAGTGAAATAGTAGAAAGCTGATAACATTATTCATAAAATTCATAATAGAAAATAACAGCTATAATGTTGAGCTCAATATTGAATTGAATTATGTAATGTTGAATACTCTTTTTCTTTCTTTCAGTGGTCTGGGGAGAATGTAATCATTCCTTCCACAACTGCTGCATGTCCCTGTGGGTGAAACAGAACAATCGCTGCCCCCTCTGCCAGCAGGACTGGGTAGTCCAGAGAATCGGCAAATGAGAGTGGAAGAAGGCTGTCTTAGTGCAGTTGTTCGGAGCCCTGGTGGATCGTGTTATCAAGTGCCCTCCAAAGTCTTCAGCATTCCAGGGGCTTAATTCTTCAACTAGGAGGAGAAGGATCTGTGGGCCTTTGGTACTCATCAAAGGCATGGTTTAGGCTTTTGTCAGTTTTATTTTCAGAAACTTTCTACAATTAAGAAGATAATTTATTAAAGATAGTCTTTCCTACCTCTGTGGTGTGCATCACACACACTGCTTAGAAGTGCTATAGAAGAGGAGAGAACTACAAATTGAATGACCTTGATAATTTACCCGTTGATACCCAAGGGACTGTGGAAGCAGTTCCGTTCAAAGGAGAACTTTTTGCGTGCTTATGGTTGATCAGTTAAAGAAAAGAGAGAGAGGGCAACGTGTACTAACTGTTAAATGAGAAACTATTTTATTCTGTAAGCCTTCATTTAAAGTGAGAATAGCAGCACAATTGGAAGAGCGTAGTCGATGTCACTGAACTGTGCATGTAGAAATTTTTGAAATGGTGTATCTTTGGCTATGTATATTTTCACCAAAAAAAAGGTCGAGAAGGGAGAGGG
>NW_004444068.1:2541344-2555282 GCF_000243295.1 Trichechus manatus latirostris | reverse complement strand
GTTGTGGGGTTGTTAACCAGTGTCATAAAACAATATGTGTACTACTGTTTCATGAGAAACTATTTGTTCTGTAAGCCTTCACCTGAAGTACAATAAAAAATAAAAAGAGAGAGGATGTTATATTAACAAATGAAGTGCAGTTTGAAACCCAATTCTTATCCTTAATTTGTTCCTGATAATTTTTGTGGAGAGGGGAGGACATAATTCATGAAATCTTTGATATAAAGATAATTTTAAGTTTGGACATATACCAGTGAACGGTATTTAACCTTCAGGCATATGGGATTTTGATTGCCTTTTAGGTTACCATCTTCTGTCTTTGGCTCGTCAAGAAGGCCTAGCTGTGTACTCATTAAATCATTGAGTGGTAAATGGCATGGGTGTTTTCAAGTTCTGGTCAGATTATCTTGTAATTTAACTGTTTTAGGTAGGGTGTCAGTGAGGGGAAATGCTTACCACTGTACTGTTGGCTGAAAAAGTTTATTGTATCACATGATGTTTTAATAAATGGTTTATTCTTCTTTATTTGAATTGTCATTATTGCTGTTTGATGTACAACCTTAAACTAAAGTTAATAAACTAATTTGTCAAATCAATGTTTTCATTTAATAAAATTTAAAAGTTTATTACCTGGAAACATAAGCACAGGAAATTGCTTAAATTTTATCAGACTCATTCACAGGGAGGTTATTTTGTAACAATTTATGGACCACAAGTTCATTTTTAATTCTCCGAAGAAAGCCCATAATAGAGGCTACTGTTCTGAATTTAAAAAAGAAAATCTCAAAGTCTTTACCATTCACTTCTGCAGATTCAGAGTTTGCCGTTCAGAATCCTTTTTAAGAAATGTGGACACATGAAAGAATGTTAAAAATGTGATAATTAGAACTATGTATGCTTTCCTAGTGACTTTATTAACCAGGTGTCTCTGGAAATTTGTGCTTCATTGTACTTCTTTTCACAACTGTCCTATCTACTGAAAAAATTAATTGGAATATGCAAATGTGTTTGACCGTTTGAATGTGTTTATTGTATGTACAGTGAACTATTTTAGCATTTGACCTCTTATTTTTTCCTTTTATTTTTTTATTGTGCTCTAAGTGGAAGTGAAAGTTTACATTTCAAGCTAGTTTCTCATTCAAAAATTTATACACACGTTCTTATGTGACCCTAGTTGCTCTCCCTATACTGTGACAGCACACTCCTCCTTTCCACCCCTGATTTCCTGTGTCCATTCAATCAGTTCCTGACCCTCTGCCTTCTCATCTCACCTCCAGACAGGAGCTGCCCATTTAGTCTCATGTATCTACTTCAGCTGAGAAGCACACTCTTCACGAGTATTTTATATCCCATAGTCCATTCTAATCTTTGTCTAAAGAGTTGGCCTCAGGCATGGTTTTAGTTTTGGGCTAACAGTCCGGGGGCCATATCTTCGGGGTCCCTCCAGTCTCAGTCAAACCATTAAGTCTGGTCTTTTTACTAGAATTTGAGTTCTGCTCCCCACTTTTTTCCTCCTCCGTCAGGGACTCTGTTGTGTTCTGCTGTTTGACTTTTTTAAAAGGTTGTGTCCGTAAAATGGGAACCAAATATTTGGCTTTGCAGTGAAGAGGAAAATACCCAGTGTTGGGTTAGTGGGACAGTGTGAATGAGATGTGGAGGATGGTCGTGATAAGTTGATTTTCCACACAACAAAGTGACAGCCCCACCACTAACAAAGCCCTGTTTATATTACACATCAGCTGAGGGGAGAAGAGGAGAAGAGGCTGAGACAAAGCAACACTGATCTACCCATCCTGGCATGACACCAGCTTGGCTGTGTGGTCATCTGAAAGTTGAGTACATACCGTCTCAGAAAGAACATGCTGTGACATTTCATTTTGGGTTCCAACACAAAAGTTAAGGATTGAATAGGATTTTCCTTCTGTTTGATTAAATGTGTTGAATTTTAGTTTACTAGCGTATTGGGAGGAGCCCCGGTGGTGAGTGGTTAAGAGCTCAGCTGCTAACCAAAAGGTCAGCACTTCAAATCCACCAGCCGCTCCTTAGAAACCGTATGGGGTAGTTCTACCCTGTCCTATAGGGTTGCTATGAGTCAGAAGCGACTCGACAGCACCTAACAATAACAACGAGTGTATTGGAAGGAGCCCTGGTGGCACAGTGGTTACAGAGCTCCACTGCTAACCAAAAGGTGGCGGTTCGAACCCACCAGCCGCTCCGTAGGAGAAAGATGTGGCAGTCTGCTCCTGTAAAGGTTTACAGCCTCTTGACAGTTCTACTCTGTCCTATAGGGTCACTATGAGTCAGAATTGACTCGTTGGCAGTGGTGGAAGTGTATTGGGAAGGAGTCCTAGTGGTGCAGTGGTTAAGCACTTGGCTGCTAACCCAAGGTCAGCAGTTGGAACCCACCAGCCGCTCTGTCGGAGAAAGACATGGCAGTCTGCTTCCATAAAAAGATTACAGCGTTGGAAACACTATGGAGCAGTTCCACTCTGTCCTTTAGGGTTGCTATGAGTCAGAATCGACAGCAATGGAAAGTATATTGGGAACAATCAGTCATATTTAGCAAATTTTCCATCTATACAAGTTGCATTCTTGTATTACAGCTAACATCAAAATCAGTAAATCTCACCCTGTCAGACCCACTGCTTCCTTTTTGTAAAAAATATGTACCCTTTACTAGGGAATTCATACGTATTTCTCCTACATACATCATGTACACAATTACAGAATTGTAATATAAAAGAAATTTATAATTCAGTTGTATTTCAGTGTATAAATGTTTGGACGTAATTACACGAGAAGACAATGAAGTAGGCTGATTCTTGTGTGCACACGTACAATTGCTGTATGTGGACAGCAACAATTAGAAACACGGACATTCCCACTGATAAGGCTTCCCCCTCCCCCCGTCACAAATCACTTAGTAGAGTTCTGTTAGTTGCATAGTTGGAAAATTCAAAGGATTTTAAAACCAATGCATAGTATAGAATAAACTTCATGGTTGGTTAAAGAATTCTTGGTGTGTATATGTATGAAGAAGTTTGGTCTAGGCTTAGATAATCAAACGTTTTCCACTACATGAATTTGGAAGTCATACAGGGTGCTGAACGTTAGCTCGTGTGGGACTGTCTCATACACTGCAATACAACTAACTTCCCTGGCCCTGTCCACTCAGCTCCAGGAATGCCATCAATTTTTGTGCCGTCCAAAAGAAGCTTCACATTTCCAAAACATCCCCTTAGGAGTGGGGCTGGCTTCTTTGGAAGCATTTGTCAAAGGGCTTGTCCAGGCAATTACCATATACGCTTCACTGCTTCAGTCACCCAGAAACGTCCTAAAATGACAAGACACAAAATCACTTCTTTAGAACTTTTAAAGGGTTTGGGTTTTTAAATGGGATAAGGTCGGTAGTTCAAAATCACCAGCCACTTCTTCGAAACCATATGGGGCAGTTCTACTCTGTCCTATGTGTTCGCTATGAGTCGGAATCGACTTGATGGCAACCGGTTTGGCTTGGTTTTTATCCTAAAAAGAAGAGTCCATGGAACCAAATCTTGCTGACCGGTGTGCTCTTCTGGAGAGGCCTGAGCAAATCTTTGGTGTTTAATACCTGGGGCACAGGCAGAGTTGACAAATATTCACCTGGCAAAGGCTTCTAGGTTACAAATTGCTTTACTTTCCTGAAGCTAATGTAGAAGCCTTTAGGATCAGGGAAAAAAAAATTTTTTTTAAGTGTTCGTTTAGAAGTTGAATAGATATTCGATAAGAAAGATGACTAAGAAGAAAAGTACTTTGTTGCTTTTTAAGTTATTCCCAAAGACTCACTTTAGGAAATGGACATTATATACTCTGAAAGGAACATTAGGAAATAGCAGTTGTTACTTTTGTAAACCCTTGTTTAAAAGAATATTTAAAAATATTACTAATTTGAGTATAGCGGAAATGGGAATCAAAGTACAAACCAATGTATTTTTTAAATTGTAAGCCATTTTGTATTGAGCATTTGAATGGCATAGCAAATACGTGGAAAGTGTTGGCATGGAAGTTCCCCTTTTGCCATCTTTACATCATTATTCGATTTCTGCCATGAATAGGTTTTGTTCAACAAAATGTGTCTTACAGGAAAAGTATCTCCTCTGCGTTTCGATATTCTTACTTAGCCTAGTGGATAAGAGCCGAGACTCCAGAGCCAGGATGCGTGGGTTTGAATCCCAGCCCCACCACTTTCTGTGACATTGAGCAAGTTACTTAAGCTTCCCATACCTCAGTTTCCGCATATGTAAAATGCAGATAACAACACCTACCTCATTACATTGTTTGGAGGATTGAGACTAAATGGATTAATATACATGTAAAACTCTGGGCACAGTGCGTGGTGCACAGAAGTGCTACCGTTAGGGTTTCATTTTAGTCACTTTTGAAAGCTGCTTTAATAGAAGTGCCGCTTTCAGAGTGTGTTTTCAGTTACGGGATAGCCCACTCCTAAATGTTCTCAATAAAAATATAAGAAAACGAATTATAAACATGTTTAGATTACTTGTAGCACTGCGAGCTTTTGTGAAGGATGGTAATGAGGCTTTAACAATCTGCCTGTTACATTTTTCTCAGAATGTTCTGCCTGTTACATTTTTCTAATCATTCAATCAGCACAGTTTCCAAATTTTATATTAAGGAAAGTTTTTGTGAATGCTGAGCACTCGTTTTAATTTTAGGTTTTCCATTTTGATAGAAATGTTTCACGGGAATCTGGCACATACAAATATAGGGGTAAATGTTTTTGACTACTTGATTTGGGGGCTGTTCATACAGTGCCCTGGAGGCGCAGTGGTTAAACACTTGGCTGCTAACCGACAGGTTGATGGTTTGAATCCACCAGCCACTCCGTGGGAGAAATGTGAAAGTCTGCTTTTGTAAAGATCATAGCCTTGGAAACCCTATGGGACAGTCCTACTCTGTCTTACAGGGTTGCCGTGAGTCGGGATCGACTCGACGGCGGTGGGTTCATTGGTTTAGAAAACTAATCTTTTGTAGCAACCCTCATTTTCCTTTTTCACAGACTTGCAGAGTAGGGGTAAGCTATACAATCGACCTGCTGCTTTCTGTTGTCTGTATACTTGATACACCTGAGTTAATAGTTAAAAGAACAAAGCCTCCTTGTCCTAGGTGGGTGGCAAGTAAACACTTTCTCTGGGTGAGTGTAGCTGCAGTGGAGCATAGTAAAAAGACTGAAATTTTGGAGTCAGTCAGCCTGGGTTAGAATCTTGGCCCCATCATTCACTAGCTGTGTGACTGAGCACAAATTCCTTCCTTTCTCTGCGTCTCTTTCCTCAACTAGGATGAAAACAACTATTCTCTACCTCATGGAGCCGTTACGAAGATTAATACTTGTTCACCGCCAAGAACAGTGCCTGAAACGTAAGCACTCCATAAACGCTAGCCATTATTATAGATCACTATTGCCTTGCTTCTCTCTTTGCCTTAATTATAAAAATGGCCTTTAAGAAAGGGGAAGGTATATTGCTTGCAGTGATGCTTTTTGTAAGAATCATGATGTTTGTGGGTAGCCACTACCTGTAAAGAATTTCCAATGTAAGTTTTCAAGAGAGTGACTTTCAACTGCTTTCTGTTTGTTTACCACCCAACACGTCTGAAAAACACATTCCCATCAGCAACAATGGGCTCTTTCACAGTGGTTCCCAAAGAAGTGTGTGTGTGTGTGTGTGTGTGTGTGTGTGTGTGCAAACAGGGCGGGGAGAAGACTTAGAAAACGCTGCCCAGATGCAAAGCTCCATTAATTTTTGAAACTATCCCGGCATGGACAAAATGTTCTACATCATTTGCATTTTATCCTAGCCTCTAAGAAGATACCTACCGACCAAGTATTTAAATTATTGGGATTTATATAGAAAATGCAGTGACGTTATTTTTACCAAAATTTTAGTATAATAGAATTATCAGAATTCTTACCAGACCAGGCAGTGTGTGACTGTTTAAGACTGAGAAATGCATACTTACAGAATAAACTTTTCATGGCTAATAAATACAATTCTTGTTTAACTCTTTAGTTGGAGCCCTGGTAGTGTGGTGGTTAAGAGCTTGACTGCTAACCAAAAGGTCGGCAGTTCAAATCCACCCGCCACTCCTTGGAAACCCAACTGGGGCAGCTCTACTCTGTCCTATAGGGTCGCTATGAGTTGGGACCAACTTGACAGCACCAACAACAACTCTTTAGTGGTGATTCTGAGACCTTAACTGTAAGTTAACCTCTGTTATACTCGTTATACTAACTCCAGCTCTGTTTTTTCTACCCTAAGATTCTTCTGGCTATTATATATTTATAATAAAAATGTATTATTTATTGCGTGACTACTCTATATGAGGTGGGCTCTGGGTGGCGCAAATGGTTAAGCACTTGACTACTAACTGAAAGGTTGGTGGTTCAAACCCACCCAGAGGCACCTCAGAAGAAAGGTCTGGTGATCTGCTTCATCTGCTTCCATAAAGATCACAGACATGAAAACCCTACGGAGCAGTCCTACCCTGCCATACATAGGGTCTCCGTATGTCGGAATCAGCTCAACAGCAACTGGAACTATATACGAGGTTTTGCCATCATGGTATAAAGAATTTGAATACAAGTAAGTTTTCTATCTTTAGGGACTGCAGAGTTGGTGAGAGAATATTAAAATTACAACATAATTGTAAAATTGTAGTATACTGAACCTTATGAGAGACACAGGTGCTATGAGAAGCAGAAGGGAGTTACCACGTTAATTTTCAACATATACGGTATATGACTACTAGGACCATTTCTTGTGTGGATTATGAAAAACAGTTCCTACTTTATTTTATTTAACAATACATGATATGCATGTGCTCCATAGCATTTCTGGGAAGCGGAGGGGTGTCGCCTTGAAATAAGTTGTTCACATTGCTTCCACGTCCTTGACTATCTTCTTTCGATTCCATATCCCACTCCACATACCCTCATATTTGCCAAGGGACAGCCGAAGGAGGCAGCTGCCCAGTGACAAATGAGTTAGCCAAATAGTCCTCTTAAGGGAGAAAATGACATTTATAATCATTTCTTCCCTGAGGGGTATAGAACAGTGCTGTTTAATAGTGTAGCCACTGGCCACATGTGGTTATTTAAACTTAAATTTTAATTCGTTAGTATTAATTGTTCAATGAGAAACTAATTTGCTCTGTAAACTTTCACCTAAAGCACAGTAAAAAAAAAAATTTTTTTTTAGTTCATTAAAATAAAACGAAAAAATTTGGTCCATTGGTCACACTAGCCACATTCCAAGTGCTCAATAGTCACATGTGTATGTTGTTAGGTGCTGTCGAGTCAGTTCCGACTCATAGTGACCCCATGTACAACAGAACGAAACACTGCCTGGTCCTGCGCCATCCTCACAATCCTTGCTATGCTTGAGCCTATCGTATTCACTGTGTCAATCCATCTCATTGAGGATCTTCCTCTGTTTTGCTGACCCTCTACTTTACCAAGCATGATGTCTACTTCTCCAGGGACTGGTCCCTCCTGATAACACGTCCAAAGTACATGAGACGAAGTCTCGCCATCCTCGATTCTAAGGAGCATTCTGCCTGTACTTCTTCCAAGACAAATTTGTTCGTTCTTCTGGCACTCCATGGTATAGTGACTTCCATACTGGGTATTGCAGAATAGAACACTTCCATCACTGAAGAAAGTTCTGTTGGACAGAGCTAGTGTAAGTCTTCCATCATGGAAATCCCAGCTTTAATTCTGTTTAAGTGACCTTCCATTTTCCCTTCAAAAGATTATCTCTGTAAACTAGATACTAATTAAATCTTTTCCTTGATAAAGAGAAAGAATTACACATTTTTAAACCTTCAGCTGGTCAACTCTCTGCAACTGAACCAAAAAAAAAAAAAAAAGAACCAAATTACAAGGATCCAGAATTATATGAAACACCTCAGTATTAAGTATAAAAAAAGATGATTGACATAGTTTCCTATTCTTTAACTTTTGTAAGAATTTCTTATATTTTCGTACTATAAATTAAACTATAAATTCATGTAGCTGCTTTTGTGTCTTTGACAGATTTGTAACAGCAATTCTCAACCAGGGGTGATTTTGCTCCCAGAAGACATTTGGCAATGTTTGGAGACAATTGTAGTTGTCACAACTGGGGCTGGAGGGTGCTAGGGTACGCTGGGTATGCTAGGACAATGCACAGGACAGCCCCTCACAGCCAAGAACTATTGGGCCCAAAATATTAAACAGCACTGAGGTTGGAAAACCTTGGTATATGGTAATTCATATACATTTTCATAATACTTTTGAGAAGTTAGAAAATTCCCTATTAGAAACTTGCTAATATATACATATATATATTAAAAACAAACAAACCCGTTGCCGTCCAGTCGATTTTGACTCATAGTGACCCTATAGGACAGAGTAGAACTGCCCCATAGGGTTTCCAAGGAGCAACTGGTGGGTTCGAACTGCCAGCCTTTTGGTTAGCAGCAGAGCTCTTAACCACTGCACCACCGGGGCCCTTGCTAATATATGGTCAATACTAATATTAAAACTTGTGTGCATTTGTTATGTGCCAAATTCTCTTCTAAGAGGTTTACATATATTAACTCATTTAATCCTTGCAAAAATCCTTTACTATTATAATTAGCCCTTTTTACAGACAAGGAAACGTAGGCACTGAGAGGTTGAACAACCTGCCTGAGGTTATACAACTTATGAGTGGAAAGCAGGATGTAACCCAAGGCAATCTGGCGCTAGAATTCATGCTCCTCACCGCTGACTTCTTCTGCCTCAGTAGAATATCTTATTTGAACATATCTTTCTCCAAAGTTGCTTTCCTACAGTTTGTTCATACATATATTATAGCTTTCAATACTGTAAAGCTACATGAAATTTTCATTTATAGGTCTATTTTACAGCTGCATATTCTGTATTTTCAACCATTGTACAAACCATTTCATTGCGTTCTAAATTATATTATTGTGTTCTAATATATTGCTGTCATAGCCGATCTAAATTCAAACATTCATACGCTGAAAAGACAGTTTGTGTTTGCTTTAAAGGAATAAGAGCATACAAAGAGATCACTGGTTAAAAAAAAAAAAGTAATATATTAAAGTGTTTGGTACATTTTTTATAAATACTAAAACAACATTGGAACAAATTATTACTAATAATACTAATTAATTATCAATGTTTTTAAATTTGGTTCCTAGCGTAAATAATATGGTGAAAATGTCAAGCCCTTCTGCTCATGTAAAAATGTAATTACGTCTCAATACTTGGAGTTCCTTGAAAAAACAATTTATGTCTTTGATAAAGTCAGGCTTAATAGAGAGATAATGGTACATATATACACAGTTAATTTCATGTTTGGTGTGGTATCTTCTTTTCAACACTAGTGAATCAGCGGCCAATATATTTGGCTGCAAATATCAGAAAACGTGACTAAACTGGCTTAAATAGAGAGGGCTTTTATTGTGTCACACAATAAGACGTCCAGGAGAAGGAAGTCCAGGGTTAGTCAGTACACCCGGTCAGTGGTGCCGTTAGGAACCAGGCTGTCTCCTTTCTGCTCTGACATCGTTAACATGTAGTCGAATTCTCATGCCCCCACCTCATGGTCTCAAGATGGCTGCTGTACTTTCAGGTCTCATATTCACATTCTTGTGGCAAAGAGATTTTTTTTTAGGAAAACTTTGACTTTTACTGGAGAAAGGATGCCCTCCCTGGTGTCTTTAATTTCTACTTCATTGGCCAGTTTTATGTCACATGGCCACTTCTAGATGCAAAGGAAAATGGGAAATGAAGTATTTGGCTTTCCAGATTTTACAGAGGAAGAAAGGGGGAAAATAGTCGGGAATGGGTGTTGAATGAGCCAAGCTATATTATCTGACAAAATTACTATTTATTAAAACCTAACAGTTGCTAATACTTGGGTAATTGCTGCCACATGTACTTTCTTTTCACAGACTCTTAGCACTGGAAAGGATCTTAGAGATCATTTTGTTTCTGAAATGACATCTCTTTGTGTCTTAGGCTGGATTCTTTAGAGACGCAAAACCAGTGAAACAGAGAGATTATAGACACAGACAGGCATTTATCTCAAGGAAATGGCTCATGTGGTTGTAGAGGCTGGCATGTCCCAAATCCATGGGTCAGACATCAGGCTTCTCCTGACTCACATAGCTGCAGGGGCTGACAAACCCAAAATCGGCAGGTCAGACAGCAGGTTGCCCAAGAACCAAAGGTCCGATAATGACAAACCGAATGCAGGATCCACAGAAAGCAAGTGAGCTTTGCCAGAATGCCCATATAGATATTGGATACAAGCCACACCCCCAAGGAAACGCCTCTTACAACTGACTGGCTGATCACATAGGATCACATCATGGAGGATGACTACATCATTACATAACTACCAAACTACATCATTACATGACTGCCAAACCGCTGAGAACCATGGGCCAGCCAAGTTGGCACACAACCTTAACCATCACACTGTGTCTATATATTTTTAAAAAATTATTTGATTTTTGTTGTTGAGATCACATACTGCAAAACATACACCAATTCAACGGTTTCAGCACGTACAATTCAATGTCACTGATTATATTCTTCAAGTTGTGCAACCATTCTCACCCTCCTTTTCCAAGTTGTTCCTCCCCCACTAACATAAACTCACTGACCCCTAAGTTTCCTATCTAATCTTTCGAGTTGCTATTGTCAGTTTAATTCCATATAGACGGATCTTAAAAGAGTACAGTGCTCAAGGCAGACATTCTTTACTAGTCAAGCTAAACTGTTGTTTGGTTTTAAGAAGACTTAAGGAGATATTTATGGTTTAAAGTTTAAAGATTATCTCAGGGCAATAGTTTCAAGGGCTAATCTAGCCTCCATGGCTCCAGAAACTTTTTTTGTGTGTGTGCTTTAAGGGAAAGTTTTCAATTCAAGTCAGTATCTCATGCAAAAATTTATATACACATTGTTATGTGACTCTAGTTGGTCTTCCTATAATGTGACAGCACACTCTTCCTTTCCACCCCAGATTTCCCGTGTCCATTCAACCAACTCTTGTCCCTCTCTGCCTTCTCATCTTGCCTCTGGACAGGAGCTGCCCATTTAGTCTCATGCATCTACTTGAGCTAAGAAGCCCACTCTTCACGAGTATCATTTTATGTCTTACAGTCCAGTCTAATCTTTGTCTAAAGAGTTGGCTTCGGGAATGGTTTTAGTTTTGGGCTAACAGAGAGTCTGGAGACCATGTCTTCCAGGGTCTCTCCAGTCTCAGTCAGACCATTAAGTCTAGTCTTTTTTACTAGAATTTCAGTTCTGCACCCCACTTTTCTCTTGCTCTGTCAGGGACTCTCTGTTGTGTTCTCTGTCAGGGCAGTCATTGGTGGTAGCTGGGCACCATCTAGTTCTTCCAGAAATATTTTTCAATGTACTGGTTTTAAAGCAATGTTTTAAAAAAAATAGGCCTTTAGCACATTCCCAAACCAAAAAAAACCAAACCCATTGCCGCTGAGTCAATTCTGACTCATAACAACCCTATAGGACAGAGTAGAACTGCCTCATAGGGTTTGCCAGGCTATAAATCTTTCCAGAAGCAGACTGCCACATCTTTCTCTAGTGGAGTGGCTGGTGGGTTCGAACCACTGACCTTTCAGCTAGCTGCCAAGCAATTAACCACTGTGCCACCAGGGCCTGATAGCACATGCCCAAAATGACACAAATTTGGATAGCCTTGAATAAAATTATATATCTCAAAATACAACTTCGTATGGAAAAGGTACAATTTTACATAGTCTCTAAGACCAGTTTTAGATTTTTTTCCCAAACTCTAGTCTTATGCAGAGGCTCTAGAGAAATTCTTCTTTGCATTTTGCAAACTTTGAACTGCAATAGCATAGGGCAGTGTCATGGATTGAATTATGTCCCCCAAAAAATGTGTGTATCAATTTGGCTGGGCCATGATTCCTGGTATTGTGTGACTTTCCTATACCTTGTAAATCCTGCCTCTATGATGTTAATGAGGGAGGATGGGCGGCAGTTGTGTTAGTGAGGCAGGACTCAATCTACAAGACTGGATTGTGTCCTGAGGCAATCTCTTGAGATATAAAAAGAGAGGAGTGAGCAGAGAGACGGGGTTGGAGGGTGGCGGGTGGGGGTGCGGGGTGGGGGACACCTCATACCATCAAGAAAGCAGTGCCTGGAGCAGAGCGCGTTCTTTGGACTGGGGTCCCTGTGCAGAGAAGCTCCTAGTCCAGGGGAACACCGAAGAGAAGAAGGCTGACAGAGGGAGAAAGCCTTTCCCTGGAGCTGACGCCCTGAATTTGGACTTTTAGCCTACTTTAACTGTGAGGAAATAAACTTCTCTTCATCAAAACCAGCCACTTGTGGTATTTCTGTTATAGCAGCACTAGATGACTAAGACAGGCAGAAATAGCACAGATAAAATGGTTGCTTCTCCTAGGGGCCAGTGAGTTGAAGATAATGGTGATGGAATACTTTGGAAAAGGATAGTGAGAATAGCAGCACAACTGCAAGAATGTAATCGACGTCACTGAATTGTACATGTAAAAACTTTTGAAATGGTGTAACTTTGGCTATGTATATTTTCACCAAAAAAAAAAAGAAAGTCCTCCAAGGTTGAGAAGGGAGAGGGTCGACATGTCGTGGGGTTGTTAACCAATGTCATAAAACAATATGTGACTGACTGTTTAATGAGAAACTACTTGTTCTGTAAACCTTTATCTAAAGTACAATAAAAAAAAAATTATAAATACATTAAAAAAAATGGTTGCTTCTACTGTTGTCCTGAGAAATTGAAACTGTTTGGAAATATTTAAATCTAATGCTGTTACCCAGATATTTTATTTCTGCCATCACTGTCTCAATATCTGCACCATGTTTAGTTTCTGTATTGAAGAACATGGTCAGTCAACAGAATACTGCCTGACGGGGCCACAGCCTCAGCAAAAGCTAAATTTAAGAGCTGGATATTGTTCAAAAGAATTGGAAAGATACCTCACCCAAAAAGACATACAACTAGCCAATTATCACATGAAAAGTTTACCTACACCACTCCTCATTAGAAATGGAAATTAAAACCATAATGAAATACCATTACACACCCCCTTAGGATATCTCAGTTTAAAAAAACTAATAATACCCATCTTGGTGAAGATGTGGAGGAACTGGAACACTCATACTTTGCTGGTAGGAATGCAAAATGGAATTGTCACTTTGGAAAACAGTAAAGCAGTATAAAAAACTAAACATACACCTACCCTGTGACTCAGCAATTCTAATCCTAGGACTTTACCCAAGAGAAATGAAAACAAAAGCCCACAAAAATACTTGTAGAAAAGTCTACACAAACCATGGCCTCATCTACCCTGAGACCAGAAGAACTAGATAGTGCCCGGCTACCACTAATGACCCTTCTGATCAGGGCCACAATACATGGATCCTGATAGAAGGGGAGACAAAATGTAGAACAGAACTCCAATTCTTAAAGAGTTCAGAATCACTGGACTGGTTAAGTCTAGAGGACTTCCTGAGACGATCGCCCTAATACTCCAGAAACCTTGAACCAAAACTACTTCCTAAGGGTACCTTTTAGCTAAATAACAGATTGGCTCATAAAATAAAGACTATTACCAGTGACTACTGCACACCTTTAAAAAATTATCTGTATGAGACCAAATGGTCAGTAATTACTCTAAAGCAAAGATGAAAGGATAAGGGGACAAGGAAATCAAATTACTGGAAGTGAAACCTACAGAAAGGAATTAATAAGAATGTTAAAACAAAGGGTAAAATTCATGGTAACCACAAAGAAAGTTAACAAACCAACTCATAAAAATAAAGATGAAAATCATAAAGTCTCAGCAAAAACAAAACCT
>NW_004444068.1:2504898-2536321 GCF_000243295.1 Trichechus manatus latirostris | reverse complement strand
AATGTAACCAATGTTTCTGAATAATATGTGTGGTAATTGTTAAATGGGAACCTAACTTGCTGTGTAAACTTTCACCGAAAACACAATAAAATATTTATTAAAAAAAGACTTACAGAAAAATATTCAAAGCAGATTTTATAACAGCCCAAAACTAGAAACAACCCAAATGTCCATCAACAGAGCAATGGAACATTTCTCAGCAGTGAAAAGGAGCAAACTACTGATACATGCTACAACATGGATGAATCTCAAAATATGTTGAGCCAAAGACTCCAGGCAAAAAGAGTACTTAACTATATGATACCATTTATATGAAGTTCAAGAACAGGCAAAACTAATCTACAGTAATAGAAATCGGAAGAACCATTGCCTCTCCATGAGGAGAAGGGAGATATTAACTGGACAAGGGCACAAGAAAGCTTTCAGGGATGATGGAAATGTTATATATCTTGATTTGGGTGATGGTTATATGAGTATATACATTTGTTAAAACCTGTCAAATGGTGCACTTCAGAGCTGTACATTTTACTCTATGTAAAATAAAATTGATTTTTTTTAAAAGACAGAGATGGATATTAATATTTAAGACCATAATCAACACCCTTTTACCCTTGCTACTAAATGGAAGCTAGAGCATCAACCACAAAGAAAATGCATTAATGGTTGTTCCATTGGTCTTACTGTTCAACTCATCAAGAAAGCACCCAAATCAAAATAATTGTGTTTCTCATCTTGTTCTGGTCCTCCGTGGAGGTAATCTGAGAAAGTTCCTTGGAGTTCATTAGAAGTGCCACATTTTCAAGAAGTTTATCAAGATGCAGAAGAAATAGGTAATGGAAGAAGTGATTTTTTTAAAGGTAAAGATGTTTTTATTCATTCCATCTCACTTCTAGAACATTTTGCAGGGTTTTAAATGTGCACAGTCTTGGAACTTCCCCCACTTACAAGGTAGAGATTTTAGAGTACCCTGAAATTTCTCACTGAACTCTGAACTCTCACCTTTCTAGCAGGTTAAATCTTCTTATGGGTAACAAATATACACCCTTCCCATAGTTTATGCTTAAAATAGCCCTTGACTTCTCTGAAGGCTGCGGTGCTGAGCTTCTCTCTGATGGATGGCACAGAATTGAGGCCCTGTGAGCGCATGCAGATACCCTGATAAAGCTTAGGAGTGCTGCAGTTCTACCATGACCACCGCAGCCTGCTGTTATGTCATGAGAGAGAATAAAAAGTAAAAGCTACTCTTGAAGTACTTGCTGCAGTCTTCACCGCCAGCTTGGAAACCCATCATCTAACCAAGCAAATGCCCCAGTTCCTCCCAGATCAGAGTCAGACCAGCACTCTGCCAGCTCTGTCTACATCTACCAGAGTGGAGGGGACCCAAGTGCTCAGCATAAGGCCTCGCTCTGCAGCCCCCTCAACTCCTTCAGCAGGAGTACAGTTGGAGATCCAGAATCCTCCATGTGCACGCACAGTAAGACCAGCTCCCCTCCCTGCCCCCAATACTGAGATGCTGGCCACGACCATAGACCCTGAGACCATCAACCTCATCCTGCCCTTCATCCCTATTGAGGTCAGTCAACACGGGAATCCCAGGTTTCCAGCTCACCGCGAATTCTCCTAAACCTAATCCCATGTAGTTCTTTACATTTGATTCCCCTAGTTCCTCCCCCATTTTCCACTCCTCCCCTCATTCTGAAACTCTTCTGTGCCCTCTGATAGTCACACCGGCAAATCTGTATGGCAGTTAACAGCTTGCAAAGTACTCTTAATGCCAGGCAGTAGTGGCTCAGTGGTAGAGTTCTTACCTACCATGTGGGAGACCCAATTCCCAGCCAGTACACCTCCTGCTCAGCCAGAACCATCTGTCAGTGGAGGCTTGTGTGTTGCTATGATGCTGAACAAGTTTCAGCAGAGCTTCCAGACTAAGATGGACTAAGAAGAAAGGTCCAATAATTTACTTCCAAAAATCAGCCAATGAAAACCCTATGGATCACAATGGTCCAATCTGCAACTGATCACGGGGATGGCATCACAGGACTGGGCAGCATTTTGTTCTGTTGTGTATGGGACTCACCCCACAACCTATCATGGGGATGGTGCTGGACCAGGCAGCATTTCCTTCCATTGCACATGACGCTGCCATGAGTTGGGGGTCAACGCAACGGCAGCTAAGCAACAAGAAACAAGACCACCATCTTGCAGCTGTTCCTATCACTCTGGACTGGCTTTGTGACTTTTTATGGCCAGTAGACTGTGGCAAAAGTGACATTGTGTTATCTCCAGAGCCTAGATCTCTAGACACCTTGCAGCTTCTGTCTTTACCCTTTTGTAAAACTGTCCTGAGGCCAGCATGTTCTGAGGAAGCCTGGGAGGAAAGACGGTGGAAAGAGACTCCGTCATCCCGAGTCTCCCAGCTGAGCTCAGCTGCCTGCCCACTTGACAGCTGAACACAGTCACGTGATGAGCCCAGGCGAGCCCAGCAAAGAACTGCTCAATAAAGGCACAGAATCATGAGAAATAATAAATCATTATTTTAGACTACTAAGTTTTTGGGTGGTTTGTAATGCAGCAGTCTAACGTATTAGATATTTTACACATTTTGTTGATTGCCTGTCTCACTAAAATGCAATCTCCACAAAGACAGGGATTTTTATTCTAGGCTGTGCCTAGAACAGTGCCTGACAAAATAGGTACCAGGTATGTGTGTGTGTGTGTGTGTGTGTGTGTGTGTGTGTGTGTGTGTGTGTGTATGTGTGTATACGTATTTGTGGAATGAATGAATGGACAAATCAAAGGCATGTCAGGAGGGTTATGTGTGGATTTTAATTGCTATGACTTAGTATTCAGTTCTACCTTTACTAATTGCCAGGTCCTTTAATTCATCAAGGTCATTACATGCGCTGTAATATCAGGTATGAGGTGTTGAAGGGTCACCATAGGACTTTTGTATTGCATTTTGTTTAGCGTAACACATTGTCAGAGTCCAGCTTTCTATTATGGCCCTTACCATACATGGAATTGAGGCTTTCATTCCATCTGCTATTATCAAATGACCCTAATGTTACTACTTTTCATTAAACTTGGTGATGTTTATATACTTTGTTGTTACCATTCAGTGCCATCAAGTTGATTCTGACTCATGGCAACCCCATGTGTGCAGAGTAGAACTGCTCCATAAAGTTTTCAAGGCTGTGACGTTTCAGAAGGAGATCGCCAGGCCTGTCTTCTGAGGTGTCTTTGAGTGGATTTGAACCACCAACCTTTCGGCTAGTAGTCGAGCCCTTAACCATTCACACCACCCAGGGACTCCTTATATACTGTAAAACATATAGATTTTAACATAATTGCTCCCACCCAACCAGCGGACGTTTAGCTGGGGTCTGCATGCTTAGCTTGTTAATTCTTCCTTATAATTTTTTATTCTCTCAACTCTCAATTATTTTGACTCTTCACTAAATGTGAAAAAAGAAGTTTTTATAAAAGCGGAGTTAGCAAAATTTGTAGCAAATACTTAATTCTTCCCCATTTCAGAATACAAAGTCTTTTATGTTCTACTAAAAATCACTTGGACTTTCCTCCCCTTATTCTATTCTTCATCATAACCACAGAGCTTCTTCCAGATAATCAATTCCCCCACATATCGAATATATGTTCTGTGAAACTTATTTTGCTTTTTGTTTGTTAACATTGTGTTGTTTGGTCTTCCCTAATGATTTCTTAGTCTCTTTAGTAAAATCTCTTACTTTCTGGAGGATTGTTAATAGATTTAAAAAATCTCATTGTGTGAACTAAAACAGTTCATTTTCTTTTGTATATTTGCCATACTTCATTTCCAAATTGAATCTCTATCAGGAAGCATTTTCTATTTCCTTCAAATATACTAATTATTTAATGTTCTCTCTCAGCTACTGCGGCTCCTTCTTTAAGAAGAATATCCTCTGTTATGGGTGTGTAACCATCACTAGAACAATTAGAGTTTTTTTTAGAGAGGAAGATGTTTATGTTATGTTAGATTATGGATCATAAGTTTCAATGCTTATGAATTTAATTTATGATAATAATGAGAAGCTTTAAACAGGTCTACAGATTCTTTTCCCCTATTAACACATTTAAACTTCTTCTACCTTAAGTAGCCTCAGAATAAAATTTCTCACCATCTGTTCTTCATATGGCTTTTGAGAAAGGTTGGGTTTCTTACTGATAAAAAGATTTTTTCTTCAGGTGTACAGTAATTGTTTCATTATTGATGGGAACAGAGCTGAACTAGATGCTTAGTGTTATACCATGACACATACAAGGCGTATAACTAGACAATATGCCATCGTAAGGGTGAACAAAGCCCAAGAATCATTTCTAAACACAATCCCAGCTTTCCTCTTTGTGTCTTGACCCTGTCTTAGGCTGAGTTCTCTAGAGAAGCAAAGCCAGTGAAGCATCTGTGTGTGTGTGTGTATATATATGTAGAAAGAGAGAGAGAGATCAAGGAAATGGTTCACACAGTTGTAGAAGCTGGAAAGTTCCAAATCCGTGGGTCAGGCTAGAGGCTTCTCCCCAACTCACGTAGCTGCAGGGGCTGGCGAACCCAAGATCCAGACCTCGGAGGCTGACAAATCCCAAGATCAGCAAGCAAGCTGCTAGCTCAAGTCCCAAGAACTGGAGGTCAGAGGAACAGGAGCCAGCTGCCCAATCCAGAGCGAGCAAAAGCCAGCAAGCCTTGCCAGAAAGTCCACGTATATTGGATGTAGACCACATCCCCAAAGAAACTCCCTTTCAACTGATTGGCTACTCACAGTAGATCCCATCATGAAGGTGATCACATTACATCAGATCTCATCATGGATGTGATTACATCATTATACGACTGCCAAACTACATCATAACTACCAAACCACTGGGAATCGTAGTCCAGCCCAGTTGACACACAACCTTAACCATCAAAGAACCCATAGCTTCTCTGTGCTGTAGAAACAATGCAGAATGGAAAGATCACTTGATTGGAAAGTGGGACCCTGCGTCCCAATTCTAGCACTTACTTTTTTCTGGTCTGAGTTTTCTTCATGTACACTAAGAGCTTAGAACCAATCAACACAAAGGTTAAGTGAATTATATTTAAATCTAAGTCTGTGACTGTTGGATAGTGTTTGTGGTTAATAAGAAAATGCTTATTTTAAAACTATTTCCTAAAAGCTAGAAAGTTAACTGCTCCCTCCTCCCTGTTTCCATTGAACTTGGTGCCTACCTCTATAACGGCCTTTAACCGTGCTCTACCACAGTTATTACGTTAGATTGAGCTGCCAAACATAATATCCTTGCAACCAGACCCATTTTCCTCCTCTCTTGTTATGATTGAAGATCTTCCCTTCATCCTAAGGCCAATCTTTGACCTGTTCTTTGAATCCTCCCCCTCCTGCCTTCTCATGAACCTTGTGTTTAGTATATTTTAACCTTGCCCTCTGCACTGGATCCTTCCTGTCAGCTTTTAAGATGCATGCTGTTGTTGTTAGGTGCCATTGAGTCATTTCCGACTCAGAGTCACTCAGTGTGACAGTGTAGAACTTCCCCATAGGATTTTCTAGGCTGTAATCTTTATGGGAGAAGATCACCAGGTCTTTTCTCCATTGGAGCTGCTGGGTGGGTTCGAACCACCAACCTTTTTGTTAGAGCTGAGCTCTTAACCACTGTACCACCAGGGTTCCTTTTCACATGCATAAGAAACCCACTGCTGTCAAGTTGGTTCTTTTCCTCTCCCCTACACTCCTCAGTTCCCCATTGTGTATCTCTCCTCCCCTTCACAGCCAAAGTTCTTTGGTTGCAGTCTCCAGGTTTTTTTAATCTTCTTTTCCTCCTCAACCCACTCCAGTCAGACTTACCACCCCACAACTCCACTGAAACAGTTCTACTCCAGGACCTCGTGATTCCATTGTGCTCGATTTGACTCGCCTTCCTTCGTCTTAGTCTTCACCTCTCAGCAGCCTTTGATGCAGTTGGCCACTCTCTCCTTGGCTTCTATGGCGCCACACTGCCCTGGCTTTTCCTCTACTTCTCTGGCCCTTCCTTCTCTGCCTCCTTTGCAGTCTCATCTTCCTCTCCCTGACTGTTAAATGTTGAAGATCCTCAAGGCTCCGTCCTTGTCCTTCTTCTTGTCTCATTCTGTACCCTTTCCCTGGACAGGTTCTTCAATAACTACATTAATTATTGCCCACATCACTATGAGGAGTCCCTGGGTGGCACAGTTAAGCACTTGACTACTAACCAAAAGGTTGGTAGTTCAAACCCACCCAGAGGCACCTTGGAAGACAGGCCTGGGCAATCTTCTTCTGAAGGATCATACCCTTGAAAACCCTATGGAACAGTTCTTCTCTGCACACATGGGGTCACCATTATGACTTGCAAGTGAGTATCTCCCTGCAGACCTCTCCTCTGAACTCAAAACCGTTATATCCAACTGCTGCCTGTCTAACATTTCTACTTGGATGTCTCTCACAGGCAAGTCCGAACTCCATATGTCCCAAACTGAACTTACACCAGGCCTTCTTCTAGGATTCCCTATCTTGGTGAATAATATAACCATCTGTCCAGTTCTCCAAGCCAGAACCTTGGAGTTACCCCTTGTTGTTGTTAGGTCCCGTCAAGTTGGTTCTGACTCATAGTGACCCTGTGTACAATAGAGCAAAACACTGCGTCCTGCACCATCCTCACAATCATTGCTATGTTGGAGTCCATTGTTGCAGCTCAGTGGTACCCCTTACATTTCCCTTTTCCTCAACTGCATATCACCAAGGCCTGTCCATGTTACCTTCTAAACAGCTCAAGAATCATTCTGCTTTGCCCCGTGGCTATGACCACCAGCTTTGCTTCCCTAGGCCACTGAGTAGCTTCCAAACTAGACTCCCTGCTCCCAATCCATTCATCACACAGCAGCCACTGGGATCTTTTTGAAATACAAATATAATCATGTTATATGGTTAAACACTCTAGGGCCTCCCATTGCTTTTGGGAGAAAGACCACATCTTTACAAGAATGGTTTGCTGCAGCCTCATTTTGTACCACTCTCCATGTCCCTCCTTCATGGCACTCCAGCTTCACTGGTCTTTAGGTCCCTTGGACATGCCATCTGACTCGTGGCCTTTTCACAGGCTTCTCCCTCTTCCAGAAATGCTCTTCCCCTTCACTTGGCCAGCTAAACCCTAGTCTCCATTCAAGACAAAGCTCAGCGTCCCCTGACCTCCCAGGCCAAGTCCCTCCTCCGTGCTGTGTCATGGTATCACACAACTCCCTGCTGGGCCACTTTGAACAAACATAACATTATTTGGTTAATTTTGTCTTTCTCACTAGGTAGTAAGGTCCATAAAGGCAGAGACCATGTCTGCTTTGGCTCCCCACTGTGGCCACAGCCCCAACACAATGCCAGTTGTTGTTATTATTAGGTGTCAGCTCCAACTCATAGCGACCCCATGTATAACAGAACAAAACATTGCCATCCTCACAATCATTGGTATGTTTGAGCCCACTGTTGCAGCCACTGTATCAATCCATCTCGTTGAGAGTCTTCCTCTTTTTTGCTGACCCTCTACTCTACCAAGCATGATGTCCTTCTCCAGGGACGGCTCCCTCCTGATAACATGTCTGAAGTATGTGAGATGAAGTCTTGCTATCCTTGCTTCTAGGGAGCATTCTGGCTGTACTTCCTCCAAGACAGATTTGTTCGTTCTCCTGGCAGCCCATGATATACTCAGCATTCTTTTCAAACGCCATGATTGAAATGGGTCAGTTCTTCTCTGGTCTTTCTTTTTCGTTGTCCAGCTTTCACACGCACATGACACAACTGAAAATATCACGGCATGGGTCAGGCGCACCTTAGTCATCACTCCAGTAAGTACGTGTGAGCGGAGGAAGGAAAGAAGGCAGGCAGCCTCCACCTCATTCACCTTTGTACTCCTAGGACCTGGTTGTGATATTTAGTAGGGGCTGAATCAGTGTTTCAAATGAATGAATGCATGCATGAATGAAGGTTTTCAGGTAGCACTTTGCCAGGAGCCAGTAGTGACATATACAGGCTAATAAACAATTGTAGCATAGCTAAACTAGGCTGGGTAACAAAGAAACCCCAAAATCTCAAGGCTTAAACGTAAAAGTTTATTTCTGGGTATTAGATGATAATAAGGAATTATCGGTAATTGAGTTAGGGGTGACAAAGGCATGGTAGTTGTGCTGGTCACTGGCCTGTTTGATCTCAGATACTTTCTGCGACTTTGCCCTTCTCTGATCTGTGTCACAGGAGCTCACCCCTGCCAGCTACATTTCCTAGCCCCTATTGTCCTCTGGCTTCTTGCTGGCTTATCCCAACGAAGACAGGAAGCCAGGGTATCTCTCGCCCCATCTCTCTTGACTTCAGGTGGTATCTCTGGCAATGGCCATGTCCCCTCAAATGTCTCAGCTCACACTGGACAATCACTTCCACTGTGGTCCCAGCTCCTACGAGGCGGCCCCCACCATGGCTCCATGGACCGCTGTGTTCTCGTGGCGCATGGGCTCTGGTAACATACCTCCTCCTGCCTTTGTCACTCCAGCCCTAGGGCTGGGAACAGCTTTCTGCTAGAGCTAATCTCTGGGCTGCTTCTCAACTCCTCTTTGGCTTTGCAGCAATTACAACACTTTTGCCACTAGTTCCCTATATTCAACCCCCTCTACTGAACTGCCTAGTATTCCTTCAAGCCCCTAAGTGATATTAAAAAACCAAACTTGTTGCTGTTGAGCCAATTCCGACTCATAGCAACCCTACAGGACACAGTAGAACTGCCCCATGGAGTTTCCAAGGAGCAGCTGGTGAATTCAAACTGCAAACCTTTCGGTTAGCAGCCAGGCTCTTAACCACTGCGCCACCAGGGTTCCCTAAGTGATACAGTTACTATATATTTTTAAATAAGTATAAACATATATTTTAATATATTAAATATATTTTAGGATATTAATTAAAATATAAATTTTATAAAATATAAAATTCTAAATTTATATATATTATTTCTTTCATTATTTGTATTTCAAATTTCTTTTAATATTTATTTTACTTATACGCTATATAAAATATATATAAATATATGATCTATAGATGTAAATCTATATATAAATAAAATAATAAAGTATTTATAGGTGCAATAATGTGGGATTTTCTTTAAAATACTCCAACAAAAAGGTGGGGGAGGCGTTAAACGAAGGTGAAAGAAGATTGGCAAAATGCTAGTAAGTGCTGAAGTTGGTGATGAATACACAGAAATTCATTTTACCATTCCCTACTTTTGTGTATGTTTGAAATTTTCCATAATAAAAAGTTCTCTAAAAATGATATTATAGTAGCATCTTATTGTAATAACCAAAACCAAACCCGACTCATAGAGATGCTGTAGGACAGAGTAGAACTGCCCTATAGGGTTTCCAAGGCTGTAAATCTCTACAGAAGCTGACTGCCACATCTTTCTCCCATAGAGCAGCTGGTGGGTTCGAGCCACCAGGGCTCCTCTTATTATAATAGTCTCCTTTTATTATCCTCTGTGTTTTTTTTTATACTTAGTTCCCTGAAAAGTACCTTCTGTGTCATTCTTTTCTAATTTCACTGCAAAAACCTTGATTTTCTCTAGAACCAATTGATCTTACTATTCGCTATTTCAATCGAAAAGACCAAGTGTTTGAAAACTTAAATTTTTGTGAGAAAGTTCTCTCTGCACATTGAAACAATAGTTTAAACTTTATCTAACTACCCCCTTCTCTATTTCATATTCAACAGATTTTTAACCAACAAGATATCCTTGGTTACTTCCAATTATTAAGTATAAACCGTGGCCAGCTGTTGTTAGAAGGGTAAAGACCCTTTTGCTTTTCCTTCCAGTAGAGGACTTCTACTGAAAGAAAAAAGTAAAATCTTTATTGTGGAAAAATCACATCAGAAATTAAAGAATAATCTGGGTCTTTTGGGTATCCTGATGCTAATGTATTAGGCTGCTTCATAACTTAACTATGCTCAGAAGAGCTTCTATTTGTTTCTGAGACCATATAAAGTAAAGTTCCATTACTTCTTAATTCTTGATTCTCAAATAGATGTGCTATTGGACCGGGGCTGAGAGTTGTACATTTTAGGAAGATGGCATTTTTTTTTTTTTTTTCACATTTTTTTTTGTGCTGTAGGTGAAAGTCTACAGCTCAAGTTAGCTTCTCATTCAAAAAAATACACATATTGTTTCGTAACATTGGTTGCAATCTCCACAACGTGACAGCACACTCCCCATTTCCACCCCGGTTCCCTGTGTCCATTTGTCCTGTCCCTTCCTGCCTTCTAGTCCTGCTTTTGGACTGGAGCTGCCCATTTGGTCTCACATATTTGATTGAACTAAGAAGCATGTTCCTCACATGTATTACTTTTTGTTTTACAGGCCTGTCTAATCTTTGTCTGAAAAGTGGGCTTTGAGAATGGTTTCAGTTCGTCTAGGGGGGGCCACAGTTTCGGCGGTTCCTCCAGTCTCTGTCAGACCATTAAGTCTGGTCTTTTTATGTGAATTTGAATTCTGTTCTACATTTTCTCCTGCTCCGTCTGGGGCTCTCTGTTGTGTTTCCTGTCAGGGTGGTCACTGGTGGTAGTTGGGCACTGTCCAGTTCTTCAGGGAAGATCACACTCTTATTAGAGACCTAGCTGTACTATTTTCCCTGAACAGTTCGTTATAGGATGTATTTCCAACTGAAAATCCTTAGAAAGACAAGCAAATCAACCGTATCGTATTACTAATTGTTACCTAAAGCTTTTTTATGCTCTTTGTATTTCAAACATTGTATGACATCAGACCATTTTAAAATTAAGAATATGCACACCATAAATAATGCTTTAAGTCACATAATGCAGACATAATAGAAGACCTGGGCAAAGAGCATTCCTGTTCTTTTCTCCAGGTTACAAAATTAGTCATAAAAAAATACTAAAGTATTTTAGTTGTTTTCTACTATCAATAAAATTTGTGATTTTAATTTCAAAATAAAATGACACCTCCTCTTTTTCCATGACAGAGTATAGTCTTCTTTTTATGGCAGAATATAGCAAATCGTTCCACTGCAATAGTTTGTGCTACTGGCTTCTGTTGTTAGAAATCTTGCCTGTTACTTAATGAATCTGATTTCACTGTCTTCCAGCTCCACAGGGCACCACAGCGTTCCAAGGTCACAGGTAACCCTGGGCTGGCTGCCTCTACACAGGTGGCATAAGACCCAGGAACCCACCTTCTTTCATATTGTTTAGGTCTCTCCCACCTCCAATCTACATAACAAAACAGCTTAATTTCGGACTGCATTTTCATCCCTGTATTGATAGACTCATCACTTTACAAGCTAGCACTTTCTGATCTTTTCTTTGGGCCAGGCACTAATTGGCATTTAATTCTCTCAACAGTTCACTCAAGAAGCACATTTAATCCCCAAAGAAAGTCACTAAGACATATTATAATCAAACTTGCCAAAACCAAAGATAAAGAGAGAATTTTAAGAGTGGCTTGGGATAAACGAAAAGTCATCTACAAAGGAGAGTCAATAAGCATAAGCTCAGACAACTCAGCAGAAACCATGCAGGCAAGAGGGCAATGGGATGACATATATAAAACCTTGAAGGAAAAAAATTGCCAGCCAAGAATTATATACCCAGCAAAACTGTCTCTCAAATAATGATGGTGAAATTAGGGCATTTACAGATAAACAGAAGTTTAGGGAATTTGCAAAAACCAAACCAAAATTACAAGAAATACTAAAGGGAGCCCTCCAGTTAGAAAATCAATAACATCAGATTACAACCCAAGACTAGAACACAGGACAGAGCAACCAGATATCAACCCAGACAGGGAAGTCACAAAAGTAAATCAAAGCTAAAACACTGAAAATAGGGAAACAGATGTCAAAATGTAAAAGATGACAACATTAAAACAAAAAAGAGGGACTAAGAAATGTAGACATAGATTTTTCATATGGAGAGGAAGTCAAGGCAATATAAAGAAATGAGAGAGTGGTTTAAACTTAGAAAAATACGGGTAAATATTAAGGTAACCACAAAGGAAACTAACAATCCTACACATCAAAATAAAAAACAAGAAAAACATAAAGACTCAGCAAATATAAAATCAACAAGAATGAAAAAAATGAAAAGAAAATACATAAAGAAAACGATTCAGCACAGAAAATTAAGTGGAACAAAGAAACTGTCAACAACATACAAAGAATCACATTTATTATCTGTTTTACCGATAAGGAAACAGAGGCTCAGAGAAGTTCAGCAACTTGCTCAGGGACACACAGCTAGCATTTGCTAGAGCTGAGATTCAGATCTCGAAAGCAGTGCTGGAGTTAGTGCTGATAACTGACGGGACACACCTCCAATCCAAGCTTTCTGGTACTTTTCCCAAGTGGCACAGAGTAGCCAACTGTGTCCAGGAATTGGCTCTGCTTCCCAGCTGAGGATTCAGTGCTGCTCTTTAATCGCACTTAAAATTACTGTTTCATTAAGTTGGAGACAGCCCCGGACCATACTGTTAGTAATCACCTACAGCGTTCTATTTTAGATAGACCTCTCCATTTTTTGACGCGTGTAAAACTTAAAAAATAATGATAATCTGTTTAAAATTACCAGTAGACAACAGATTTTCATCTTATAACTTCTAAACTTTGTGTTCAAATATTATTTAAAGTCTGTTCTCATCATCAGATAATTTTTAATTAATAAGAGAATAAGTTCTTTAACCCAAATGGTCTGTGTTATCACTAATTGGAAAAGAAACAATAATTTAAAAAAAAAAAAACTTCCTTTTTTTAATGAATGACAAAACTACATAAAGAAGGGTTAAGTCTGCACTGCCCCGTAAGGTAGCCGTGGCCACATGTGACTCCTGAGCGCTTGAAATGTGGCTAGTCTAAATTGAGATATGTTGTAAGTATAAAATAAAAACCAGATTTTGAGGTCCTAGGACATAACAAAAAGAGTGTAAAAATATCCCATTAGTAATTTTTATATCAATTACATATTGAAACGATAATATTTTGGATATCCATGGTTAAATAAGGTACACTATTAAAATTAATGTCACCTGTTTCTTTGGATTTTAATGTGGCTATTAGAAATTTTTAAATTATGTATGTGGCTTGCATATTTCTATCAGACAGTGTTGGCCTAAGTGATCCCTAAGGGATAAAACAAAGTATTAGTGTGAGTGGAATTAAGCAATTTGTAGCAACTATATTGCATTGGTAAAAAACATTTTTTTCAGTGACGAAATTAAATATCCATGTGATGACAATTCTGCCATTTTCTCAAAGCTCTGCCCTGTTATATTGCCACTGCCTTCTTAAGAACCAGGGGAAAAGACATTTCCTCATCAGGAGAGATTCTCTGACTGGTTTTTCACTACACGGAAGTGAGGGCCCAGAGATGCCCTCTCAAGAACTAAAAAGCACCAGCACTCCTTGTGTGGATTCACAGAAGACGGCATGATTCTGAGCAGTGGTCACTCGTGTGGATCCCCCTCTCTGCAGTAGGGGTGACTGTTTACACACAGCGTGCAAAGCCAAAGGGCACCCACGAGTTCATTACATAATTCTTGGTAGCGTGAGGCCATGTGCGGATCTGCTCTGGAGGAATGGTCGGCAGGCTCTGACAGGCAGACCGAGGTGCTCATCGCAATGTTTTGACAGTGTGCTCAAAGTTGTTTGTTTGGAAAAAGACTGACCAGGTTTTTTTTCCCCTCCTCCTTTTTTTTTTTCTTTTTCTTTTAAACACTCTGGCATAATACTGAATGACTTAGTTTTTAAGCTGCCTTTGTCTTTGTGAAGAAAAAGCCTGAGTATTATTTCCCTGTAGGACGCAAGTTGTTATTTTTGGAGTGGAGGTTCTTAGCCTGATCTCTGTCTAAACCAATTTCTGTGCTCTGTGAAGTCGTGGTCTGTGACAGCTCCGAGTGTCCACTGTGGAGAGAAGCTTCATCGCTTCAGGGAGAGGGGCCAAAGATCTTGAGGGACCACGCCTGAAACGTCACTGCTCTCCTCTGAACTCGAAGGTCTCCTGAGCATTCAGATTCCCATATGCCACCTATTAGATGGTGGCCTCGAGGCAGTCACAGCCACAAGCCCAGAGTGGCCTGCCTTTCCTCACTGTCATGGAAAATTCTTGCCCAATGTGGAGTCCAGACTCTCCAGTCCGACTCCCTTCATCTATTTCAGGAATACGGCTTTTTCTGCTTATGACACTTCATGGCATGTTTTGGGTCAAGGAGACCCCACTTTATATTTAGCCCAAGATACTTCAGATCGCAGGCCTCCTCAGGGCACAACCAGCTTTGTGGGAGAGCCACTGACCACCCTGAGCCCCTGGGGCCTCTGGGAGCATCCCTTCTACAACTCACTGCTGTCAGGCTCCTAGACACAAGGAGGAAAACCTCCCTGACTTCTCACAGTTCTTCTCCCTGACCTGTTGTTATTTCTAGGGGCTTACATAGCTTGCATCTTGTAGGGAACATTGTAAAACTGGAAATTGTTTAAAATACTGCTGTCAGCAACAATATACCAATTTATTACTACAGGTAGTCTCCGGGTTATGAACGAGATCCGTTCCCAAGTGTGTCTTTAAGTTGAATTTGTAGGTAAGTCAGAACAGGTGCATAGAGTTCTTATTTAGCCTTCCCTAGTGCAAAAAAAAAGGCTAGAAGCCTTTTCATTGATTTAAAAGCTGGGCGTGCAGCAAGGAAAGGGATTGTGATGAAGAATTTGTTTTGAGTAGGGGTTGGTTCAATTGTTTCAAAGCGAGGGCAAATTTACATAACATTACAGGGCAAATCTGAGCTGTCCGTAAGTCAGATGTTCATAACCCAGGGACTTACTGTACTCCATTCCTTGGAAAATTGGTAGATTTTTGCGTATTCTGGGAAGAGGTGTGTATGGAGACAGGGCCCCATCACAAATGGGCTAATTTGGAGGCAGGAGTGGAGCAAGTAGACCTGGGCAGGCATGTCGGTCTAATTTCGCCTTGGTGGATGGAGCGTGACCTGTAATGTGCTATACTTAGCCAGCCAAAGCTTCTTACAGGAGAAACCTCTTACTTCCCATCCCTCCAGCACCCTCCAGCCAGGCCCACTTGCAGACCAGAAGACTCACTGCAAATCCCCTCGAAGTTATTTAGTCTTAGAACCGAAAGCAGCCAGCTGGCCACCAGACCTGACTCAGTCCCAGCCCCGGCCTTCCACCCTTCCTTCACTCTTCCTGGGGACCTTCCTTCACTCTTCCTGGGGAGCGCACCTCACTGTGAGAGCCATGGTTGACATGGGGGGCTTGGACAACCTGATCGCCAACACAGCCTACCTGCAGGCCCGGAAGACCTCGGAAGGAGACTGCAGGGAGCTGCAGCGGCGACGGCGGAGCCTGGCGCTGCCTGGCCTGCAGGGCTGCACGGAACTCCGCCAGGCCCTGGCCCCCAACTTCGAGAGCCTGTGTGAGCAGCAGCCCATCGGCCGCCGCCTCTTCCGGGACTTCCTAGCCACAGTGCCGACGTACCGACAGGCCGTGGCCTTCCTCGAGGACTTGCAGAACTGGGAGCTGGCTGAGGAGGGCCCCACCAAGGGCAGCACCCTGCAGGGGCTGGTAGCCACTTGTGCGGGTGGCCCTGCCTCAGGGCACCCACACCCCTTCCTCAGCCAAGCTCTGGCCACCAAGGGCCAAGCAGCCACCACCGAGGCAGAGCGAGTGGCCCTGGTGGCGCTGGCCAAGGCTGAGGCCATGGCCTTCTTGCGGGACCAGCCGTTCAGGGACTTCCTGGCCAGCCCCTTCTACGACAAGTTCCTGCAGTGGAAACGCTTTGAGATGCAGCCGGTGTCAGACAAGTACTTCGACGAGTTCCGAGTGCTGGGGAAAGGTGGTTTTGGGGAGGTAAGTGTCTCAAGGATAGCCAAGCTGGCAGAAGTATAGAGCATAAAAGTTATTTGTCTGTTTTTTTTTTTTTTTTTTTTTTTTTTTTATCTCAAGGGAACTTACTTTGAGTTAATGGCAGTTCCACCTATGGAAAATCCCTGGCTCACTCTTAGCCTTTCTTTCTGGCCTCCACGTAAAATAAATAAGAATGGCATAGGAGAGACAGAAAAAAATGTGGAATGGCCAAGAATCCTTATCGTAGGGACCATCCCAGGAACGTGCTGGAATGCCCTGGACACTTTGTAGAATGACAATAACATACGATGGAAGCTATCCCTTTGCCCTAATAGAGGTAATTGAGATTATTTGAGAAAAACTTCAGATACCTAAGGAAACACGCCATCTTGGAGTAGAGCTGAGAATCCATTTTGTACCACTGCTGTGGCCGGCTCTTTCTTGAGAAAATTTCTTCCCTACAACTTCTCTTTTCCCAGAAGCCTGTCATCCTTTCATCTTGGTGGATTCTCTCACTCTCCTCCCAACCCCTTTTCCACCTCCCTCCCATTTCTCCGCCACCATCTACTTCTACCTCCTCCTCTCTCTCTTTCTCTCTCTGTTAAGGTATGTGCCGTTCAGGTGAAGAACACTGGTAAGATGTACGCCTGTAAGAAACTGGACAAGAAGCGGCTGAAGAAGAAAAACGGCGAGAAGATGGCTCTCTCAGAAAAGGAAATCTTGGAGAAGGTCAGCAGCCCTTTCATCGTCTCTCTGGCCTATGCCTTTGAGAACAAGTCACATCTCTGCCTGGTCATGAGCCTGATGAATGGGGGAGACCTCAAGTTCCACATCTACAGGGTGGGCGATAGGGGCCTGGCCATGAGCCGGGTCATCTTCTACTCGGCCCAGATGACCTGCGGGGTGCTGCACCTCCACTCCCTCGGCATCCTCTACCGGGACCTGAAGCCTGAGAACGTGCTTCTGGACGACCTCGGCAACTGCAGGCTGTCTGACCTGGGGCTGGCCGTGCAGATGCAGGATGGCAAGCCCGTCACCCAGAAGGTGAGTGGCTCTTCACTTGCCCCAGGGTGGGCGTCAGAGTGAGAGAGGAGGGGGAGAGGGCTGTTCTAGTCCCAGGGCAAAGGAAACCTGGACTGAATTCTTCTAATTTCCTTTGTCCTAAAGCCTTTATGTTGTCATCTTGGCTTAAGTGGAGTGTTGTACCGGCTCTTAGGGAGCTACTTTGCTCTCCTCTCTAGGGGTTGGGAGGTGGAGGCTTCTTTGTGAGTTGGAGATCCTCTGTGCATGCCTGGTGAGGTGGAAAGAACCCTAAATTCATTGTCAGGGTGTCGGTGTGTTTCCACCACTAACCACCTCCACGGTACCATGTTCCTGGGTCAATAGAGTCTTGGTTTCCTCTTCCGGAAAACGAAGGGGTGGGGGTGGGGGGCTGGACGCTAAAGTTCCAGGATCCTCAGAGGTAAACTTTAATAGGAAAAAAAAGGAAAAAGCCCCTAGCACCTTCTCCCCTAACACTTCACACGTGAAAAGCACACTATGTCCTTTCTTGTTGAGTGCAGAATGAGGAGATATTTTATGTTGGATGAGGGTGAAATTTTAAATGAAAATCTACAGAAGATGTTGAACAAATGCAGCTGATGTTTATGTTGGCCCATCTTGTTCAAAGTGCCTTGCAGAGAATTTTTTTTAATTAAAAAGGGAATTATAATTCAGCAGTTACGTTAAGTGAACAACACAAAAATCTCTGGGATTCTGACAGGGCTTTATCACTGAGTTGTTTCTGTGCATGAAGGTAGGAGATGCCTAGGAAGATAAGGGCCCTAGCCGGTTCTTAACTCTCACTTAAAACCTTATCTTTGCACGGCTTTTTGGCTTACAAGGCAGAGGGAACAATCAGGTGAGGGAGTGAGAAAAATTATGGCAAGTCTGGGAAACTGCCCATGATGGTATGTGGCTGAAATGTAGGGGTGCTGGCAAGATATGTAGGGCTGAGATCCTGCAGAGGCATGCGTATCCATGCAAAAGCATCGGAATGTTTTCTGTGGGGGACAGGGAACCATGAAAGGGTTTTAAAAATGGGAGTGACATAATTAGATTTGCATTTCTTAAAAAAGACCAATCCAGCAACAATTTGGATGATTGGTGGGAAGCAGGGAACCTAGTTAGGCAGCTAATGCAGCAGCCCAGGTAAGAGATGATGGGGGGCTTGTGTAAGACAGTGGGACTGAAGAAGTGGGAGCAAATTGGAGCTATTGGAGAGAGACCTGACAGGACTTCAGGACCAGTTGGGTGTGAGCGTGAGGGGTGGTGAGGGTCTCTAGCTCCAGTGACCAGAAGGAGGAGCAGAGTTGTGGGGAAGATGGCAAGTCCAAATTGTGATCAATATTGTATATGAAGCTCCTGTGCAACAGGCAAGCCAAGATGGGCATTTAGTTCTATAGGTCTGGCATTGTGGAGAAAGGCCTGGGCTAGTGTCTTAGTTATCTAGGGCTGCTATAACAGAAATACCACAAGTGGGTGGCTTTAACAAAGAGAAATTTATTTTCTCACAGTTTCGTAGGCTAGAAGTCCGAAATCAGGGTACCAGCTCCAGGGGAAGGCTTTCTGTCTCTGTTGGCTCTGGGAGAAGGTTCTTGTCTCTTTTCAGCTTCTGTTTCCTGGTTCCTTGGAGATCTCACGTGGTGTGGCGTCTATCTTCCCCCATCTCTGCTTGCTTGCTTGCTTGCTCAGTCTGCTCTTTTAAAATCTCAAAAGAGAATGACTTTAAGACACATCCTACAATAATACTACCTCATTAACTTAACAAAGAAACCCCATTCCCAAATGCGATTATGACCACAGGGTTAGGATTTACAACACATATTTCTGGGGGACACAATTCAATCCACAACAGCTAGACACTGGGATTTTGGAGTCCTCGTGGTTTGAGAATCAGCAGACACCAGTGAGTTGCTTGGGAATCAGTGGGAAAAGAAGTCCAGGAACAGAAACTGAGGAACACCACCATGTAGGAAGTGTGGAAGAAGAGAGGCCCCTGAAGAGACTTAATAAGTAGGAGGAGAGGTAGGAGTGGTGTAGTCATAAGAACTATATCAGTTAAGGGTTAATTTCAGCAGCATATCATAGAAAACCCCAAAACAGTGGATTAAACAAGATAGGGCTTTATTTTTCTTATGTAATAAATGGTATGGAGGTAAGCAGTTGCTGTCATTAGTTCATCAGCTGCAGGATGATGGGATAAATGTCTCTGTGATTTTAGCCTTTTCCATATGTTGCAAGGTGGCTGCTCCAGACCCAGCCATCGTGTCCATGTTCGAAGCAGGAGGAAAGGTCAGGATTAAATGGGCATGCAGCACAGCAGTTGAGGTGGACTCTCCTTTGAGAAGCTTTCCTGGAAGCCCCATCTAATAGCTTCCACATATATCTCACTTCCTTTCTGTAAAGGAAGCTGAGAAATGTCATTACTCCCCCCATCCCCCAATCTCCGTTCCTCATTGGATGTGAAGGTTCTAGTTAGTAAGGAAGAAGAAAGGCTGGCTATTGAGCAGGTAACTAGCAACCAGAAGAGAAGAGGATTTCAGGGAGGAGAGAGTGGTCAGCAGTGTGGAATGCTGCAGAGAGGTCACGCAGTTTGTGGGATTTGGCAATTAGGAAATCCTGGTATCCTCAGTAAGGGCAGTTTGCAAGGACTGGTAAGATCTAAACCCAGACTGTCAGGGTTGGATTGAGCTGGAAGCAGAATGAGACTAAAGAAGGAGGGCGGCTGGTAGCTAGAGGGGGTTACAAGGAGGAGAATGCAGGAGTCTGAAGTGAGGAGAAACGAGCACATTTAGATGCTAAGGCAAGAGCTAGGAGAGAAGGAGCGGATGCTCTAGGAAGGGAAGAGGATGGATGATGGAGGAGAACTCCTGGAAGGAACAGTGGTGGAGATGGAGCATTTCAGTAACACTATGTCCTAAATTAGGAGCTCTGGTGGCACAGAGGTTGAGAACTCAGCTGCTAACCAAAAGGTAGGCACTTTGAATTCATCAACCACTCCTCTGAAATCCTATGGAGCAGTTCTACCCTGTCCTATAGGGTTGCTATGAGTCGGAATTGACTTGAGAGCAACAGGTTTGGTTGGGTTTGGCATCTCCTAAATTGGAGGGGAAGAGGGACATACAGGGGAGGAGACAGAAGTGTTTGCCTTCTCTGAGGACCATAGACTCAGAGGACATCTATGTCAATTGGCTAGTGAGTAGCATCTGGGGTCTTAAAAGCTTGCGAGTGGCCATCTAAGATACAACTATTGGTCTCATCCCAGCCAAAGCAAAGGGAGTGAAGAAAACCAAAGACTCAAGGGAGCAATTAGTCTAAAGGACTAATGGACCACATGAACCACAGCGTACATGACCCCGAGAAAGGGAGAACTAGATGGTGCCCGGCTACCACTAGTGACCACTCTGGCCAGGATCATAATAGAGGGTCCTGGGCAGAGCAAGAGAAAAATGTAAAACAAAAATCAAATCCATAACAAAGACCAGACTTACTGGTCTGGTAGAGACTGGAGGAACCCCCAAGACTATGACCCTAAGGCACCCTTGTAACATGGAACTGAAACCATTCCCAGAGACCACCTTCCAGCCAAACAATAGACCAAAAAACCCAAACCCACTGCTGTCGAGTCAATTCCGACTCATAGCGACCCTATAGGATGGAGTAGAACTGCTCCATAGGGTTTCTAAGGACCACCTGGTGGATTCGAACTGCCGACCTTTTGGTTAACAGCCAAACTCTTAACCACTACGCCACCAGGGTTTCCAATAGACAGGCCTACAAAATAAATAATAACACCAGATAGGAACGAGCTCCTTAGAACAGTTGATTATATGAGACCAAAAGGGCAAAATCTAACCAAAAACAAAGACAAGGAGGCACGAAAGGGTAGGAAAACCAGACGAAAGGTAATGGGGAGCCCAGGGCAGAGATGGCGAGAGTGCTAACACATTGAGGGGACTGCGACCAATGTCTTGCAACATTCTGTGTACAAATTGTTCAACCGGAAACTATTTCACTCTGTAAACCTTTACCTAAAGCACAATTTAAAAAAAAGAAAGAAGTGTTTACCTTTTTTTGGATCTTACTGCAGAAACAGGACTGTCATGAATCCATGTCTTTCTGGTTGCTTTATGGTTTGAATTTGTATTATCAAAAAAGTTCCTTCCGAGTATCCCATATACATGTATCCTGACGATTGTTGATATATCTCCACGTTGCTGGAGGCTTAGGAGACACACATATCTTCCTCTCTCTCTCATAAATCCTACTCAGTCTTCCTCCGGCTCTGCTCATGGGCCAAAAGAATGTTTAAGACCAGTTCGTTCAGTGGCTCCTGTATCCAGCTTTCCAGCTCTTGACTGGAACCTTCAGAAAACTTTCCCTGCTTCTCTGTATTGTCCACTATAACAAATGTACTTGGTGGCCCCTTGGTATTGTCCACTATAACAAATGTACTTGGTGGCCCCTTGGTATTGTCCACTATAACAAATGTACTTGGTGGAGATTGCTGCCTAGAGACCCCTGGCTCTTTTGCCTTTCCTGAGTCCCTCTCTGTCCTGTGACACAAAAACCTCAGGGTTTAGATGGCTTGCCCCATCCAAGAAGTTTTATGCCATGAGGAGAGGTGGGGGAAAGAGATAGAGAGCAAGACTGGAAGCCATAAAAAGAAAGACAAAGTAAGGAAATCCTCCCTTCTTTACTGCTTACCCCTCACCACAGCTGGGTGAAATCTCCTGCCCGGCTTCTCGTAGTTTCCTGTTTACTGCAGCTCCCACACATATAATTGAGCTCCCAATGGATCTTAAGGCCATTATATTCACAACATTTTACAGAAGAGAAGAAAAAGGACATATTTACAGACTTCACCAGTAACGTTCAGTTTGGATATCAAGGTACTATGTAAAAGAATTACTGAATGTCAGGGAGAAGATAAGAAGGAAACATCACTCTGATTATGAAGGTTGATATCTGCATTGACTCTGTGCAGTCCCTGTAGAAAAATGAAGGCACACTTTCCACACTTTGGAAACTTGGCTAGTATCTTCTCATTTAGTGACTTGTTTGGTCTGTATAATTTAGGATTCCTTTCTGCTTCATATAACAGAATACGAGGTTCTGGTATGGATTTGGGAGCTCAGCAATTTCAGGGCCAAGATCTCTGTAAATCTCTGATCTTTTCCTCTTTGTCACAAGATAGCTGTTGCAACTCCAAACATTAAGTCCACATTCCAGGATGGAAGAAATAGGAAGAAAAGAGCAATGTCAGCCCACTTCTGCTTACATTCCACTGGCCAGGACCATGTCACGTGTTTATCTCTAGCTGCAAGGGAGGCTGAAAACTGGAGTATTTAATTTTCCAGCCTTTGTTTTAGGGAAAGAGAAGGGAGAAGGGTAGTAAGAATGGGTGTTGAATGAGCTGACGCCGTCTGTCACACCAACCCCTGGGAAAATATATTGATAAGGATTAGGAAGTCTGATTCAGTTTCTCAACTCACACAGACAGTAAAACTAGAGAATAATTGTCACAGTGTTATGATAGACAGCATTCTAAAATGACCCCCGATGACCCTCACCTTTGTACAATCTCCTTCCCTTGAGTGTGAGCAGAACCTGTGAATATGATGAGCTATGGCTTCTGTGATTATATTGTGTTATAGGGCAAAAGGGATTTTGCAAATATAATTAAGGTTACTAATAAATTGACTCTGAGTTAATCAAAAGAGAGATTATCCAGCTGGGCCTGACCTAATCACGTGAGCCCTTTGATTCCCAGTACAGAGGTCAGAGACAGGAAAGTCAGAGATTCAAAGCATGAGAAGGCTTAGCTGTACCATTGCTGGCTTTGAAGATGGATGGGGTCACTTGGCAAGGAATAGAGGTGGCTCTAGGACTTGAGAGCAGATCCTAGCTGACAGCCAGCCAGGAAGTGGAGACCTCAGTCATACAACCACAATGAACTGAATTCTGCTACACCCTGTGAGCCTGGGAAAGGTCCCCAAATTCCAGATGAGAATTCAGGCCAACTGGCATCTTAATTTCGGTCTTATAAGACCCTGAGCAGAGAAGTCAGCCATGCTGTGCCCAGACTTCTGACCTACAGAACTGTGAGCTAATAAATGGGTGTTGTTTTAAGCCACTGTTTGTGGTAATTTATTACAAAGTAATAGGAAACTAATACAAATGGTTAGTAAAGGAAGGTGACTGAGGGAAAGATCTGTGTATAGTATAATCAGAATTAATGGACGGGTAGGAAGGTGCTGGACATTGTTAGAGGGACAATGTTTTCCTCTCCTATTGAGATCAGAATGTCTACCATCTATTATAGTAGATGGAATTGAATTTGTAACTCTATACTTGATTCTCCCAAGTGCATAACTCTTCCCTGGGTATGAGCTGGGCTTCCTTAGAGAGACAAAGGCCTTTTCAAGCTATTAGAGGGATACTGGGTAAAGAACTTTGGACATTTCCCTATAGGCAGTAGGGAGCTATTGGAGGTTTTTCAATAGGAAAGTGGCATGATCAGAGTGATTCTTTAGGAAGATGACTCTGACACTATATAAGATGAACGGGAGAAGGAAGAGATTGGAAATGGGGAGAAAGGAGTATCAGCGAGGAGCTGCTGTAATGATCCAGAAACAAGGTAATGAGGACCTGGGCCAGGTCCTAGCCTCGGAACAGTCTTAAAGCCAGAGCTCAGTCCCTTTGGCCTCTCACCTGGTCTACATCAAGAGCAGATCTTTACTTCCCTTGAACATGGCTGTCCTCTGTGGAGGAGGGAGGGGCCACAGAACCACTCCTAGAATGTGGTGAATTCGGGGGTCCCCTGGCTTCTGGTCGCTGTACACTGACCCAGGGAGGCCCCTCAGGGAGGAAAGGAGCAGGAAAGGTCCATCCAGGCTTGAGAGAGACTGAGACAGACACTGGAGGAGGGGCGAGGATGTTTATTATGCACCCTGTCCCGGGGGCAGAAACCCTGGTTCTTGTCCCAGGTTTACCACTGATTCATATCAGGCATGTCTGTCATATTGGGCAGGCCTCAGGCCATCTTTCATCTCTACGAATTGGAGTCTATAAGATAGTTCTTTGAATTATTTGAAAGAAAAGGCTTATTATAAACTCGAAAGATTAACATATGGAATAAGTTACCATGATTTACTGGACTTGACTTACAGCCAGGGTTCTTATGGGACAAAAGCATGTTACTGAAGAAATAAAATTAGATTCAAACAGAGACTTGTACACCAATGTTCATTGCAGCACTATTCATGATAGCCAAAAGGTGGAAACAATCTAAAATGCCTGTCAACAGATGAATGAATAAACAAAATGTGGTACATACATAGAATGGAGTACTACTCAGCCAGGAGGAGAAATGAAGTCTTGATACATGCCACAGTACGGATAGAGCTTTAAGACATTATACTCAGTGAAATAAGTCGATCACAAAAGGACAAATATTGCATAGCCTCACTTATATAAAAAAGACAAGAAAAGACAAAAGTATAAAGAACAAAATTGATTAGTAGTTACTAGGAGGGAGAGGGAAGGGAAAAGGGAGGTTAACGGTGATGGAAATATCTCACTGATTAAGGGTAGGGCTGCACAGCCATTTGGAGCCCTGGTGGCGCAGTGGTTAAGCGTTCGGCTGCTAACCAAAAGGTCAGCAGTTCCAATCCACCAGCCATTCCTTGGAAACCCTACATGGCAGTTCTACTCTGTCATATATGGTCACTATGAGTCGGAATCGACTCAATGGAAGCAGATTTGGTTTGCATAGCTGATTATTGTAATTTCTGTTGATAAGTTATGCACCCATAAAAAGTTGAATTGCCAAAGTTGTGTGATAGATATATTTACAAAAATGACCAAAAAAAAAAAGAAAGAGTAGCTGCTGAGTCTGTTTATGTACAACCAAATACTTCATGGGATTTGGTTCCTTGGTTTGGAGGTTTAGGGTCATGGTTTCATGGGACGTCACAGTTAATTGTCCTAATAACATGTTAGTGCTTCTGTTCTACCTCCTAGTTCCTTGCGTAGTGTCTGGGGTCTGAAAATCTTGCAAGCGGCCATCCAAGGCACAACAATTGGTCTCTATTTGCCTAGAGCAACACAGGAAGAAGGAGAGTCAGGAATAGGAGGAGGATATGGAATGCCCCATGAACAATCGCCTCCTTTGCCATGACACCAGAACTGGCTGGTGCCTGGCTACCATTACTGAACATTTTGATTAAAGATTGTATAGAAGAATCATGATCAGAAGGGGGCAAATACAGAACAGAATTTTAAATTGTCATGGACTTCAGACTTTCTAGAGCCTAAAAGTTTGGATGAACCCCTGAAATTATTGCCCTGAGATAATCTTAAAACCTTGAACCAAAAATATCCCCTGAGGTCTTCTTGAAACCAAACAACAGTTCAGCTTAACTGGTAAAGAGTATCTGCCCTGAGCATTATACTCTTTTGGGAACTATCTATATGGGATCAGACTGATAGCAGCAACTTGAAAGATTAGATAGAAACCTTAGAGAGCATTGAAGTTATGTTAATGGGAGAGGAACAACTCAGAAAATGAGGGTGAGAATGGTCGCACTATTCAAAGAATGTAATCAGTGTCACTAAATGCTACATGTAGAAACTGACGAACTGGTGTATGTCTTGCTGTGTATATCCTCACCAACAACAAAATGATAAACTAATGGCTTACGTCAGTAAGAAGCCCAGAGGCTTGGTTTGCTGCAGGTGTCTGAGCAACGTCACCAGGAATCTCTGTGTCTCTGCTCTGCCCTCCTCCGTGTTTGCCTCACCCTCAGACAGATGCTGCCCACATGGAGGCACCAGCAGCTCCACACATTTCCTACCAACTGAGCAATCCCGTGGAAAAAAATGCTTCTTCATAAATATTCCTTCACAATGCACAGGGAGGGCTCTCAACGGACAACCCAGGCTATGTGTTCAACCAATTCCATTGGCCAGCACTAGATCATGGCTTGTCTGAGGAGCCAGGGGTAGGACCTGTCCCATCCAAATTTGATGGCCTGAGAGCAGAGGATATGTGTTCTCCAAAGGAAAATCAGGATGCAAAAGAATGGGGAGTGGGTGATGGATGGGCGAAAACAGCAGATATTCCTGAAAAGAGTTCGCAAGATTTCCATCCTCTTAATCAAGAGATGATGGGATCTAGATCCTTTACAAAAAAAGTTCTATGAGGTAGGTACTGTTATTAGCTCCATTTTACAGATGGAGAGATTGAAATTCAGAGAGGTTAAGTTACCTACCCAAAAATCACACCACTGTTATGTAATATGAACTTAGGTATGTCAGATTCAGGGGGGCAGTGGTGGTTCAGTGGTAGAATTTTCGCCTTCCATACAGAAGACCCGGGTTCAATTCCTGGCCAATGCACCTCATGCACAGCCACCACCGTCTGTCAGTGGAGGCTTGCTTGTTGCTATGATGCTGAACAGGTTTCAGTGGAGCTTCCAGACTAAGACGGACTAGGAAGAAAGGTCTGATGGTCTACTTCCGAAAATCAGCCAGTGAAATCCCTGTGGATCACAATGGTCCGATCCACAAGCAATCATGGGAATGACGCAGGACTAGGCAGTGTTTCATTTCATTGAATATGGAGTGACTCAACATCAGTTATAACAACATATCAGATTCAAAAGCACCTATGGTTTCTACTCCACCTCGTTCAGATCATGCCCAGGGCAGAACTCAGCCTACGGTTTTCGATGCTGTGAAAGGCTCTTCCCTCTGTAAAACTCAGACAGAATTAGTTCATGGGATGGTATTAGCAGCTGTGTCTCAGTCTGATTTGATACGGACACCAACCACAAGCCTAGCTGCGCCTTTGACAGAGGTTTGTGGAGAAGCCTCCAGAAGTGGAGCCCCACCACCTACACAGAGAATGATGGGCGTTTCTTGCTTTGTGACTAATGTCTCAGAGCCAGCCTCCCCCACATCGACACAATATAATTAAATGTGGTCGCAGCCCTGGTTACACCCACTGTTAATGAATGTGATAAGCACCCTCGTCTGACATCTCGGTGCACACAATAAAACTCATTCATGTCATGTTTTAGAGACTCCAGGTAAACATAATAAGGAAATTGAGCAGTGACGCCCAAGCTGGGACTTTTCAAATCCAGCAGCCTTTAAAATTTGCTATTTTGTCAGGAATCGGAATGAACTTGGAACAGTGATTCCAAAGCATGGTGCGTGTTTGGTTACCTTGTCCTGCCTTGCAGCTCCTGACCAAATCCTCACATTCGAAGAGGTGATGGAAGAGAGGGGTTGAGCATTGTATTTATTTTGAAGCCTCTATTGTACCAAATTCAGTGCTAGAGACAGGCTGAATAAGTGGTTTTTAAAAGACCTATGCATTCATCACAACCATCACAACCTTGCTCCAAAATGTTTTCTCTTTGAGAATTTACTCCTGAGAATCAGTTTGAATGCCAGACAGGAGAAGCATTCTGGTTACTTCATGATCACACCTTGGTTTCAGCTAAAATTACTACTATCATCTCCATGACTGAATTTAGTTCCTAGTAATTTTTGACCACTTCAACAATTTTAAATCCATTCTCAAGGTATTTTCCACTATTAACAGCATTGAAAAAGTATTCACTACAGTCTTGGAATTATCTTTAACCTTACTTTATTCAGAAGGCTTCCATGCATTCATTCAGTCAACATGTATTTATTGAACATTTCCCACATGCTAGGTCCGTGCTAACCATGAGGGATAAAAAGATGAACAAAACTCAGACACATTTCCTGCTCTCATGGAGTCTAGTGGGAAGACAGAACTTAATAATCACTCAAATGAATATAAAATTTCAATTATGATAAATGCTGTGAAAAGTCGTACGTAGGACTCTCAGTGGAGCGTTTGGCTTAATATGTGAGGATCAGAAAGTTAACCATATGGGAACTACGATGTACTTGGTATCAGAAGGACAGCTAGGAATTTAATCAGCAGTGATTGGGTCGGTGTCTTAAATTGTATTCCCTGGAAACAGACTCTGAGATAGAGTTGCTTCCAGACGATTCATTAGGGAGAGCCCTCATGAGATACACCTTAGAGGAAGGCAGAATTGGGTCAAGGGAGAAATTGACTCGAATGAGGTGGGAACTAGACCTCAGCCATTTCTTCAGGGAACTCTGGAGTTGGGATGGCCCTTCAGAGTTGTTACAGATTGAGGCCAGGTCCAGGCTTTTGTATCCCCACATGAGCCAGTCCTTGACCTGGAGCAGCTGCCAGAAGGGGGTGTAAGTTTGGGCAAGGCAGTTCCCTGCCTCAGCAGGCCATTCCCAGGCAGGGTGCAGCTGTGGACCAAAAGCAGTCAGTGTCTTAGCCTGGGCTGACTACATAGTTTGTGGACCCCTTGATCAAATATCAGGAAAAAAAGCTTTCTCTCCTTTCTTCCACAGCCTCTGTCCAGACTTACCATGATGTTTCTTCACTGCTATTTAATGCTTCACTTCCCCAGGCAAGGGGTTACTGAGGGGCGGGGTGCATGGCTGCCCCATGATTGGACATGCAGGAAGCATGTGCCTGACCCCTAGTATTCCCTGAACTGGAGTCCATGCCCCACCAGGGGTGGAGAGCGCAGCAGTAGCTGGGTGGGTGCAGAGGAGCAGACAAAAGCCATCTTGTCCAGGGGAGGCAGGGAGCTGGCGAGAGGTGGGACCGGTGTGTGAGCAGAGGCTCCAAGCACGTCCACCCGCCCACCCCCACACATTCTCCATTGTCTCACTGATCTTCAGTTAACAAAACACGGATTCAAAGATAAACTATGAAGAATGTTAAGACAGTCACCACAGAGCATTAACCCCCAGCGCAGGGCCCCTTCTGAGAGGTGAGCCCTGGGCCGCTGTACTGGTCACACGGGCATGAAACCAGCCGTGGTCCCAGTGTACGGTGGATGCCTAGAACCTAAGAGGGGGTCTGGGTGGAGTACCACAGTATCCACCATAGGTGGGGAAGAGCGTTTCAGGCAATGGGAACAGCCAGTGCAAAGTACCCGTTGATTTTGGGGAAATAAAAAGAAGCCAGGAAATGGAAAGCACAAAGCAAGGGGCCATGTGGTCCAAATGAAGCTGGAGAGGCAGGCAGGGCCAGACCAAACCTGGCATTACAGGCCATGGTAAGGACTTTGATTTTTTGCCTAAGAGGGCTGGAAAGCCTTCGAAAGGATTTAGCCAAGCAGGTGACATGCTTAGAATTTTGTTTTGAAAAGATTACTCTGGCTGCAGTGAGGAGAACAGATTAGAGAGGATTCAGAGAGATCTTGGTCATTAGTAATCCAGCTGAGGGATGATGGCGGTCGGCACCATGGAGGGAATGGTGGAGACAGAGCACAATAGATGGATCTAGGAGAGATTTCAGAAGGAAGAGGCTTCAGTGATGGTTTGCATATGAGGGGAGGGGAGAGAGAGAGAAATGTCAAGGATGATTTATGGGGTGATGTTGTGTCAAAGGCACAGACTAGGACCGCAGGTACAAAAAAGGGAACCAGGCAAACAAATCCCTGCCCTTATAAAGCCCCAGGAGATGGAAGAGACCAACAAGTAAATCGGCATCAACTATAGTGGGGTCAGGCTCATCTGAGCTGGGTACATAGGACAGGCACCCAGCCCGACATGGGAGTCAGGAAGGGCTTCTGGGAGGAGGTGACAACTAAGCTGGGACTTAAAAGGCAAGTAGAAACCAGGCCAGGTGAAGAGGAAGAAGAGTGGGCTGGGAAAAAATGATGATTTTGTCTCCTAGGTGACATTTGGTGATGTCTGAAGACATTTGTGGTTGTCATGACTGGGGACGTGCTCTTGGCATCTAGTGGGCAGAGGCCAGGGATGCTGCTAAACATCCTACAATGCACAGCACAGTCACCCCTTCAATGATCTGGCCCCCAGTGTCCACAGTGCTGGGGCTGAGAAACCCTGGTCTGGGTAAAGGCCTGGAAACCGAGGGGGTGCATAGTCACAGAACCCAGTGGCCCTGCAGCCGCCTGGAGCGTAGAGTCACCGGGTGGGAGGATGACCAAGGACGCACCTGGGGAGTCTAACAGGTGAGGCCCCAGGGGGCCGGACAGTCAGATAAGCGCATTTGAACTTGATGCCAAGGGCATTGAGGAGCCATCCTTCAGGCAGGGAAGTGACAAAATCAGTCTTGGAAGGACGATCATGAAGAGGAGTTGGGATGAGGGTGAAAGGGGAGTGAAGCAGAGAGCCTGGGAACTGGGAGAGACTGGTACATTGTCCAGTGGAGTTGTGGGAGTAAGAGGAGAGAGAGAGCCAGGAGGCCTGCAGGGTGAAGCAGGAGGGCACTATTGTGGGAGAGGATGAGGTCCAGGGACCAAAAGGTTGTCGCATCATCTAATTTGGCTTAGTTACATGTTAGAAGCTCAGGGCATCCATTTAGATCACTGGCAGCTGATGAAATATGATACTCAGGTTAAGGAGATGGAAGGTTCTGCCACTTACTATGGCTACTGTGGGCAGATGTGCAGGTGGGCCTGCCCTGGGCTGCCATGCATACACTACGCCATTTGGAACATCTTCTTATAACTGACACAGAGACTACACGTAGGCTGGCCACAGCACTGCGCTCACCCCGGCAAGTCCGGCTTCTCCCCTGAGCCTGGTTAATACCACTGCCTCCTAGGGGTGATTAAGAACCAAGGTAGGTAAATGCCTAGCAGAGGGCCAGCCACTTGGTAAGCACTCCAGAAATGATTGCTAATTGCTCTGATTATTCTACAGGAAGCCTAGAGCCAGACCCTCAGTCACAATCTCCCGTTGCTCCTCAAGGTGACCTTTGTGTCTGTGCTTTGTTCTCTGGGGGGCACAGGAAGCCAGCAGGACCCCAGCACCACAGCCCAGTACGCAGTGGGTGAGGGAGTGACTCTTCCGGGGCAGAGCCCAGCAGGCACACTCAGTTGCCTCGCTTTCTTGAAGCCCCATAGAGTTTCATTTGTGGTTTTGTTCTGAGCATCTTTGAGGCACCAGGGAAAATATGCCTCAGCCTGCTGCAGCATAGATTCACAGAACGTGAAATCGCCAAAGAACGTGCTTGCCTGAAAGAATCACTACCATTGATCTCGACATCTAGCTCAGTTGGCATCAGATAGTTTATAAAGAAAATGCTCCACATTCTACTTTGGTGAGTAACGTCTGGGGTCTTCAAAGGTTGTGAGCGATCATCTAAGATACTCCACTCCTCGGGCCCACCCTATCTGGAGCAAGGGAGAATGAAGAAAAGCAAAGACACAAGGGAAAGATTAGTCCAGAGGGTTAATGGACCACAACTACCACAGCCTCCACCAGACTGAGTCCAGCACAACTAGATGGTGCCCAGCTACCACCACTGACTGCTCTGACAGGGCTCACAACAGAGGGTCCCGGACAGAGCTGGAGAAAAATGTAGAACAAAATTCTAAC
>NW_004444068.1:2472418-2504798 GCF_000243295.1 Trichechus manatus latirostris | reverse complement strand
ATACAAGGGAAAGACTAGTCCAAAGGACTAATGGACTGCACCATGGCATCCACCAGACTGAGTCCAGTACAACTAGATGGTTCCCACCTACCACCACTGACTGCTCTGACAGAGATCACAACAGAGAGTCCTGGACAGAGCTGGAAAAGGATGTAGAACAAAATTCTAACTCACAAAAAAAAAAAAAAAAATAGACCAGACTTACTGGTCTGACAGAGACTGGAGAAACCCCTAGAGTATGGCCCCTAGCACCCTTTTAGCTCAGTAATTAAGTCACTCCTGAGGTTCACCCTTCAGCCAAAGATTAGACAGACCCATAAAACAAGACGAGACTCAAGGGGCACACCAGCCCAGGGGCAAGGACGAGAAGGCAGGAGGGGACAGGAAAGCTGGTAATGGGGAACCCGAGGTCGAGAAGGAAAGAGTGTTGACATGTCGTGGGGTTGGCAACCAGTGTCACAAAACAATATGCGTATTAATTGTTTAATGAGAAACTAGTTTGCTCTGTAAACCTTCATCTAAAGTACAATAAAAAAAAATTTAAAAAGCAGCTATTGATCTCTGACAATGACCCGGATTACGTCAACCTAAAGGAATCTTAAAGGCTTCTGGGCTTTTCTTCTTGTGTAGCTGTCCTGCCTGAAACGAGCAGGTCCCAGGTATGCCGATAATAGCCACTCAGGCCTCGTGTGGGCCTGCTATGTGCCAGGCTTTCGGGAGGCATTCAATTGTCTTATTGCTTCCATCCTCATCACAGTTCTCTGAGGTAAGAGCTAGGAGGCTCAGAGAGGCTGAGTAACTGGCCAGGGTCACCAGCTCATAATTGGGAGAGCTGGGATTTGAACCATAGCCAATTGGCCCCAGTGCCAGAGCATTTCACCTCAGACTGCAGAGCTGCAGACGGAATTATTGCAGGAACCAATGGCGTCACTAGGGTTGGTGTCACCCAGTGTGGTAACTCATGGTGGCATTCCCCCCACCATAGACCTCCCCCCGTACCAGGCCGTACAGAATCCTTAATAATATGTTTTGTACTAATGTTACTCCTAACTTGTAATTCTATTTTATCACTCCTTTTCCTTTAATTACTACTTCATTCTCAAAAAAGTTATTGATATAAGTTCACAAATACTAATGACCACAATATAGTAGCTAAAACACCAGAAAATTTGACAAACTCAGCCACTGTAAAAACACAGCAGCAGCCCCTGCTTGTAGCCGGGCAGACAAACGTGATTGGAAGCGGGATTTGAAGCGTCATTTTAATTGGGTGATAACAGCTCACTGGATGCATTAACCCATTGCTGTATAGTCCATTCCGACTCGGTGACTCTATAGAACAGAGTAGAACTGCCCCCCACAGGGTTTCCAAAGAGCAGCTGGTGGATTTGAACTGCCGACCTTTTGGTTAGCAGCCAAGCTCTTAACCACTTTGCCACCAGGGCCCTGAGAGCATGTTAGAAAGTTCAAAAAGTAAATTAGCGTAGAGTTTCATTCTTGGAGGCATATTGATACGTGTAAGCTGGGCTTACAAAAAATACGTGTGTTGTTATAACTACAGGGATATTATAGACAGTCATTTTGGTGTCACCTCCTCTGACAGTGTCATCTGGCGCTGTCCTCATCCCCCTCACCCCACTAGTGATGCCACTGCCATTTTGGACGCACTATGGGGGCTCTCGAGCCCTGGGCAGTGGTTAAAGCACTCAGCTGCTAACCAAAAAGTCAGCAGTCCAAACTCACCAGCTGCTCTGTGGGAGAAAGATGTGGCAGTCTGCTCCCTGAAAGATTACAGCCTTGGAAACTCTAGGGGGCAGTTCTGCTCTGTCCTATAGGGTCACTATGAGTCAGAATGGACTCCACGGCAGTGGGTTTGTGTTTTGGTTTTTTTATTTTTTATTTTTATGGGGGCTCTGAGGAGGGTCTCCTCCCAGGGTTGTGAGGGAGAGCAGGAGGCCAGTCTCTGGTGAGGCTCGCCTCCTTGCCCAGGAAGTGGCTGGCAGGAATAGATCTGGTGCCAGGCAAGGAGCAAAAAGCAGGCCCCGGCTGCAGCGGGACAGAACAAGGGCGGAGCCTCAGAGCTAAGTCCCCTGGGGTCTGAGGGCTGCATTCCTCCGAGGTCTGCAAAGGCCAACGCTTAAAGGCGCAGAGGAGCAGCTGGGAATGAGAACAAAGCGGCCAGGCCCCCCTCGGAGGAAGGAAGGAGCGAGCCCCAGGAAACAGCTGATAGCGCTAAGCTCAGCTTGTTTTTTTCCTCTGTTCAACAGTTCTCCTGCCACGGCAAACAAAAGATGTACATTCTGATTCCCTCTTCTGTTTGGATTGTGCTGTCGACTGGATCTGGTTTGTGATGAGCTGGGGGTAAAGAGGCATCCGTGGGCGGTTCCTGGCTCCGCTTGCCAGTTTGCTCGGCCGCCGCCGCCTGGAGACGCGGAGAGCTTCCCTTCTGCTTCTTTCTCCCCGTGCTGTCACCAAACCCAACCTGGCAGCTTGTGTGGCACGAAATGGGCATTTCATTTAATGGTGCGATTTAAGATTGCCAACTTTTCCGACTTGGTGGGAGCTGGAGATTGACGGGCGTCTGCGGGTTTGACCTTGAACCGCACACACACTTTTCATCGACCTGTAAAACTAATAAGATGTGAGTTGTGTGCCTGCTCAGCCCCACTGAAAGGTTGCTCCCTGTCTTCACTGCGGAGGTCACAGCCCACTGTTGTCCTGAGCCCCACTGGGACTACTCAGAGCGCAGGACGCATCCAGCCTGGGCCCTGCCACTAAGGTCTCTCAGGCTCTGGGACGGGTGATAACTACAGGCTCGCTGGAAGCCAACAGCATCCAATAGCAAGAGCAATAAATACAGCGGTGTCTACGCAGGTCCAACAGGCTGGCTCTGATCTTAATACCACCGCAGGGTGCCCACCTTCCTCAAAGCCTGGACACCTGTAGGTGACAGGTGACCTTGATGGGACTAAGCAATGCCGGTGCCATGACTGGGGTAGATGGACACTTGCTACCCATTGGTGGATGTGGGAGAGGGAAGGGTGAGGACGCTGCCCCGCTGCCCCGGCTTCCTAAACCGTGGGGTCTGATCATTGATGCGGTGCAAAACTGGCGGTCTTTGCTTTGCCGGATCAGATGTTGACTGTGTGGAACCGCCAAAGGGCGCTATAAAACCAAGAGCAAAACAAAGAAGGCAAAAAGAAAGGGTAAACCATGCAACCACACAACTGCACCGCTGACGCTTGGGTGATCATACTGCCCTGGCCATGGCAGTTCTAGTCGCGGACTGAGACTGTTAGATGCTTCAGAGCTTTGTAACTGCAGGAGTTAAACAGGCTGGAGCCGCAAGAGGTCAGCATGGTTGGGCCCTGCCCCATGCTGCTTGGCGCGTTCTCTCCTCCCACCCCGCTCTGAGGAGGCAGTTCACACGCAGAAGACAAATGGCATAAAGGGCAGGCAATTAATTTTTTCAGCTGGAGGCTGCGATGGAATGTGGGTGCTTAGACTGCGTGAGCCTCTAGTTCCATTCTTCTCTGTGAAATACCTCCGCTCTCTTCAAGGAGGTGGTGTCCTTCAAAATTCCATCACTGGCATTTTCTGTTTGTAGGGCCAGGAGGTAAATTTAGTCCTGAAAATTATTTGGAATGATTCTAAGGCTACTCTGCACGCTGCCTCCTGCTCTTTCACTACACCAGGGCCCTGAGGTGCTGTAAAGGTGGTGTGCCAATTGTTTATGGATTTCCTTGAGGAGGGAGCTGGGTGGTCCCCAAGCACGGGTCAGGGTTGGCTTCCCACCTCCCAGAAGGCTCTGTGGTGCGGAGTGGCCCAGCCAGCCTGATGAGCAGAGATTCAGGCAAAGAAAGGGGGACCTATGGGGAAAGAGGGGAGGGAAGCATCTTGAGCAAGAGTGGGCAGGGACCAAGGAGTCAGTACTTGGCAGGTGGGGAAAGGGAAGGAGGGGACTATATATGGAGAAAAGAAATCCTGAAAGGAACTTGGAGGGGTAAGAAAAAGCCGCTTCACCTACTTCCACAGAGGCAGTAAAATGCAGTGGTTGAAAGCGCTGGTTTATGTGTAAATCCCGGGTGGATGAACTTGGGCAAGATTTAACCTATCTGTGGTTCAGTTTTCTAATCTGTAAAATGGGAATCAAATAGCAGCTATCTCAGAGGATTATTATGGAGATTAAATGAGAAATTCACATAAAGCACTTGAGAGAATAGCTGGCATGTAATAGGCAATCAATAAGTATTGCCCATTATTATTTCCAATTTTTTTCTCCTAGCGTGTTTCACACTCCATTGTTCATGCCTCGTTTGTCAAGGCATGCTGTCCATTTTCACGCTATGCCTTCTCCTGAGCAGCTGAAGTTTATCCAGCGTGCTGATTAGTCATCTAATTCTGTGAAATTTGCTCACTGGAAGGGCACCACACACACACACAGCAAGCTCACAATAAATGTTGATGAATAGAACTTATCAATCACCACTGTCTTCCCTGCAGTTGGATGTTGTTTATGGTCTTTCTTCACTCCTCTCCCACCCCAGCAGAAGAGGTTAAATCAGAGAGAATCTGGTCACAGAAACAGAAAACCCAGCTGAGAGCTGTGGGAGGGGCAGGGAGACTTCATGAAAGATTCCACACTGAATAGGGAAGCCCTCAGCTCTTTCCCCACCTCAGCTCCCAGAATGTGGGCAGGCAGGCTGATACAACTCAGATAGAATATCAGAGGATTCCTCTCTGGGGAAACTGGCCAGCCTAAGAGAAAAGGTCTCTGAATACTCCTAGGTGGGGTCCCCCAATGAAACGGCTCAGCAGGATCACCCCAGAGTGAGGTCCATCAGTTGACAAGATAGGCCTACACGTAGCTTCTAGTAAGCGTTTTGGTCCTTCACTCTGAATTATAAACAGTCAAAGGTCATGTGGTATTTGAGAAAACTCTCCAAAATTAAAGACAGTACCAAAACAAACAGAAGAAGGAAACTTGGAGAAAATGGGAACAATGCAGGAAGTGAAGAGAACGTTTTTTAAATAATTTATTTTCTTGTTGTTGTTATTGTTGAGAATATATACGGCAAAAACATACACCAATTCAAGTCTCTACTTGTACATCTCAATGACAATGACTAGTCTTGGAGTTGTGTAACAATTGTCACCGTCTTTTTCTGAATTGTTCCTCTTCCATTAACATATACTCACTGTCCCCTAAGGTTCCTATCTAATCTTTTGAGTTGCTGTTGTCAATTTGATCCCGTATAGATAGATCTTAAAAGAGCCTAATGCTCAAGACAGACTTGAAGAGAACCTGTTCCTGGGTGGTACAAAGAGTTAAGTACTTGACTACTAACTGAAAGATTGGTAATTCAAATCCACCCAGAGGCATCTCAGAAGAAAGGGCTGACAATCTACTTCCAAAAGATCACAACTATTGAAAACTCTGTGGAGCACAGTTCTACTCTGACATAAGTGGAGTTGCCAAGAGTCACAATTGACACCATAGAAACTGATTTGGTTTTATAATTCATATCTTTTGAGACTTAAGGGAAGATATCACATCCATGAAACAAGAACAGATCCTATTTTTGAAAATAGAACATTCAGAGAACAAGGAGAATATTTGGAAATAAAAAAATATGTAGTCTAAGTACGTATGTAGAACAACATGGATAAATCTCAAAAACATTATGTTAAACAAAATATAACAGACACAAAAAAACGCATGCATACAATTTCATTTAGATGAAATCCAAGACAGACAAAACTAATCTATGGTGTTAGAAAGTAGAAAGTAGTTGCTTGGGAAGCAGGAAGAACAATGATCAGAAAGGGAACCACGAAACTTTCTGGGTGGATAACAATGTCCTATACCTTGTTCGGGTGATTTGTACATGTGTGTATTCAACTGTCAAAATTTATTTAATTAAATACCTAAGATCTGTGCACATCATTGTATGTTAATTACATATCAATAAAAATCCTATTTGCAGAAATGAAAAGATCAGTAGAAAGAGTCAATCTCTAGATCTAGCTATCAATTAACAGGAAACACTGAGAATAGAAAAACATGTTAAATGACACCCAGGGAAGCAGTCCCCTACACTCTGTCAACTTGTTGTGCTGTGGTGGCTTGCATGTTGCTGTGATGCTGGAAGATATGCCACTGGTATTTCAAATGCCAGCAGAGTCACCCAAGGTGGACAGGTTTCAGCTGAGCTTCTAGACTAAGAAAGAGTAAGAAGAAGGACCTGGCAGTCTGCTTCTGAAAAAATTAGCCAGTGAAAACCTTATGAATAGCAGTGGAACATGGTTAATATACCGCCATAAGATGAGCCCCTCAGGTTGGAACTCCAAATATGACTGGGGAAGAGCTGCCTCCTCAAAGTAAAATCAACCTTAATGATGTGAACGGAGCCAAGTTTTCAAGACCTTCATTTGCTGATGCGGCACAACTCAAAATGAGAAGAAACAGCTGCAAACGTCCATTAATAACAGGAACGTGGAATGTCCGAAGTATGAATCTAGGAAAATTGTAAGTTGTGAAAAATGAAATGCCATTAGTGAGCTGAAATGAGCTGGTATTGACCATTTTGAATCAGACAATCATATGTTCTACTATGCTGAGAATAACAAATTGAAGAAGAATGGTGTTGCATTCCTCATCAAAAAAACATTTATTTCAAGATCTATCCTGAAGTACAATGCTGTCAATGATAGGATAACATGCATATGTCTAGAAGGAAGACTAATTAACAATATTATTCAAATTTACGCACCAACCACTAATGCCAAAGATGAGAAAATTGAAGATTTTTTACCAACTTCTGCAGTCTGAAATTGATCAAACATGTGATCAGGATGCATTAGTAATTACTTGTGATTGGTATTCGAGAGTTGGAAACAAAGTAGTCGGAAAATATGGCCTTGATGATAGAAACAACGTCAGAGACCACATGATAGAATTTTGCAAGACCAATGACTTCTTCACTGCAAGTACCTTTTTTCAACAACATAAATGGTGACGGTAGACGTGGACCTCACCAGATGGAGTACACAGGAATCAAATCGACTATATCTGCGGAAAGAAATGATGGAAAAATCTCAATATCATCAGTCTTCTGGCACTGGCCGACTGAGGAACAGACCATCAATTGCTCAAATGCAAATTCAAGTTGAAGCTAAAGAAAATTAGAACAAGTCCACAAGAGCCAAAGTAAGACCTACAGTATATTCCACCTGAATTTAGAGACCATCTTCGGAATAGATTTGACGAACTGAACACTAATGACGCTAATAACCGAAGACCAGATGACTTGTGGAATGACATCAAGGACATCATACATGAAGAAAGCAAGAGGTCATGAAAAAGACAAGAAAGAAAAGACCAAAATGAATATCAGAAGAGACTCTGAAACTTGCTCTTGAATGTAGAGTAGCTAAAGTGAAAGAAAGAAATAAAGTAAAAGAGCTGAACAGAAGATTTCAAAGGGTGGCTCAAGAAGACAAAGTAAAGTATCGTAATGAAATGTGCAAAGACCTGGAGTTAGAAAACTAAAAGGGAAGAACACACTCGGCATTTCTCAAGCTGAAAGAACTGAAGAAAAAATTCAAGCCCCAAGTTGCAATACTGAAGGATTCTACGGGGAAAATATTAAACGACGCAGGACGCATCAAAAACAGATGAAAGGAATACACAGAGTCAGTGTAACAAACAGAATTGGTTGATGTGCAACCATTTCAGTAGGTAGCATTTAATCAAGAATTGATGGTAGTGAAGGAAGAAGTCCAAGCTGCACTGAAGGCACTGGCGAAAAACAATGCTCCAGGAATTGCCTGAATACCAATTGAGATGTTTCAACAAATGGATGTAGCGCTGGAAGCGCTCACACGTCTATGCCCAGAAATCTGGAAGACAGTTACCTGGCCAACTGACTGGAAGAGATCCATATTTGTTCTCATTCCAAAGAAAGGTGATCCCATCGACTGTGGAAATTATCAAACAATATCATTAATATCACACGAAAAGTAAAATTTGCTGAAGATTATTCAAAAATGGTTGCAGCAGTACATGGACAGAGAACTGCCAGAAATTCAAGCCAGATTCAGAAGAGAATGTGGAATGATGAACATCACTGCTGATGTCAGACCGATCTTGGCTGAAAGCAGAGAATACCAGAAAGATGTTTACCTGTGTTCATTGACTGTGCTAAGGCATTTGATTGTGTGGATCGTAACAAATTATGGATAACATTGGGAAGAATGGGAATTCCAGAACACTTAATTGTGCTCGTGAGGAACCTGTATGTAGACCAAGAGGCAGTCGTTCGAACAGAACAAGGGGATACTGCATGGTTTAAAGTCAAGAACGGTGTGTATCAGGGTTGTATCCTTTCACTATACGTATTCAATCTGTATGCTGAGCAAATAATTTGAGAAGCTGGATTATATGAAGAAGAACAGGGCATCAGGATTGGAGGAAGACTTATTAACAACCTGCAATATACAGAGGACATCACCTTGCTTGCTGAAATCAAAGAGGACTTGAAGCACTTATTGATGAAGATCAAAGACTACAGCCTTCAGTGTGGATTACACCTTAATATAAAGAAAACAAAACTCCTCACAACTAGACCAATAGCAACATCACAATAGAGAAAAGATTGAAGTTGTCAAGGATTTCATTTTACTTGGATCCACAATCAATACCCATGGAAGCAGCAGTCAAGTAATCAAACGACACATGGTATTGGGCAAATCTGCTGCAAAAGATCTCTTTAAAGTGTTAAAAAGCAAAGATGTCACTTTAAGGACTAAGGTGAACCTGACCCAAGCCATGATGTTTTCAATCACCTCATATGCATGTAGAAGCTGAACGCTGAATAAGGAAAACCAAAGAAGAATCGACGCCTTTGAATGTGGTGTTGGCAAACAATATTGAGTATACCATGTACTGTCAGAAGACCAAACAAATCTGTCTTCGGAGAATTACAGCCAGAATGCTCCTTAGAACCATGTACTAAGGACATGTTATCAGAAGGGACCAGTCCCTGGAGAAGGACTTCATACTTGGTAAAGTAGAGGGTCAGCAAAAAAGAGGAAGACCCTCAATGAGATGGACTGACACAGTGGCTGCAACAATGGGCTCAAGCATAACAACCATTGTGAGAATGGTACAGGACCATGTGGTGTTTCGTTCTGTTGTACATCAGGTCACTATGAGTCAGAACTGACTCAACGGCATCTAACAACAACAACAAGCAGACAGCAAAATCCAGACTGTGGAAAACTCTATGGTTTGGCTAGTTTTTTCCAACAAAAACCAGGGTTAGGGTGGAGGGAGACAGATGGAGACAGAGCCTATCTGTTAAAAGAGATTTAAAAGACGTATCAATCACGTGGTATGGACCTTACAAATGTGCTGTTTAAAAACTTTATAGGGCAATTGGGAAAATGTAAACATGTCCCAAAACCCAAAAACCAAACCTGTTGCCAAACCTGTGAATTCTGACTCATAGCGACCCTATAGGTCAGAGTAGAGCTGCCTCATAGTGTTTCCAAGGAGTGGCTGGTGGATTTGAACTGCTGACCTTTTGGTTAGAAAATGAGCTCTTAAGCAGTGCACCACCAGGGCTCCATCACAAAGGGAAGAAGTGAGGTAATGGTATTGTGTTTACTTTGTTTTTTGTTTTGTTTTATTTGTTTTTAAGTGACATATCATTTATAAATACATAATGAAATACAAATGATATGATGTTTAGGATATCTGGGGCAGAGGGAGTGGATGCAGGTATAGATAAAACAAGATTGGCCACATACTGATCATTGTTGGAGATGGGTATGGGCTACACTGGGTTTATATTCTAGTCTTTCTTCTGTTGTATATGTTCAAAATTTTCCATAATAATCTTTTTTTTAAATACAAGAATTGGAAGAAAAAAAATATAGGAAGTCTCCCAGGAAAAAAGAAATAGAAACAAAGAGGAAGAAAAGGTAAGAAACATAAAGGACAAGTTCAAGATTTCCAAAAAGGAAGAAGAGAGAAAATGGAAAGGAGTCAATGATTAAAAGAAATAACATGAGAAAACTTCCCAAGACTGACAGCCACTGGCTTCTGGATTGAGGGGTCAGCCAGTAGGCAGCCCCATGATGAAAAATTCTGAGAAATTTTGTAATGTTGATGTATTGGGCCACAGACCTTATATGCACCTTCCTGCAGCCCCTCGACTGACTCCTTTCTCTCTCTTCAGTGGTGCCTCGAGGGCACCCCATTTAGCCTGAGTTGCCCCTTCCACTTTCAGAATTGAATGACACATCATGTTGTGGGGTATGGGACCTGGTTTCCTGGGCAGCTGCCATGGGTCCGGACAACACATCTGGACATACAGACAAGTTAGCTCCTTGGCCAATGGAAAAAGAAGAGGAAGGAGTTGAGCAGATAGATTCCCCTTCTTTCTCCTGTGGTTCTTCCTTGTGACCCTTACAAAAAAGTCCCTTGTGTCCAATGAACCAGCAGCTAGCCTTGTGACATCTGGCATTACATCCCCTTTTGCCCCAGTTTTTGTTCAACATTCTATTATAAAAATTTTCAAACTTAACAGCAAAACTGAATTTCCCAGCAAGCATCTGTATACCCACTACCAAAAGTTTACCATTAATTTTTAACAACTTTGTTGAGATATAATTAAATACCATAAAATCTACCCATTTAAAGTGTATGATAAAATGTTGTTGTTGTTAGGTGCCGTCGAGTCGGTTCTGACTCATAGTGACTCTATGTACAACAGAAAGAAGCACTGCTCGGTCCTGCGCCATCCTCACAATCATCGCTATGCTTAAGCCCATTGTTGCAGCCACTGTGTCCATCCATCTCATTGAGGGTCTTCCTCTTTTTCGCTGACGATCTACTTTACCAAGCATGATGCCCTTCTCCAGGGACTGACCCCTCCTGACAACATGTCCAAAGTATGTGAGACGCAGTCTCGCCATCCTTGCTTCCAAGGAGCATTCTGGTTGTACTTCTTCCAAGACAGATTTGTTCGTTCTTTTAGCAGTCCATGGTATATACGGTATTCTTCACCAACATCGTAATTCAAAGACGTCAATTCTTCTTCTGTCTTCCTTATTCATTGCCCAGCTTTCACATGCACATGAGACGATTGAAAACACTGTGGCTTGGGTCAGGCGCACCCTAGTCCTCAAGGTGACATCTATGCTTTTTAACACTGTAAAGAGATCTCTTGCAGCTGATTTGCCCAATACAATGCGTCTTTTGATTTCTTGACTGCTGCTTCTATGGGTGTTGATTGTGAATTCAAATAAAATGAAATCCTTGACAACGTCAATCTTTTCTCCATTTATAATGGCCCAGTTGTGAGGATTTTCGTGTTCTTTATGCTGAGGTGTAATCCATACTGAAGGCTGTGGTCTTTGATCTTCGTCAGTAAGTGCTTCCAGTCCCCTTCACTTTCAGCAAGGTAGTGTCATCTGCACATCTCAGGTTGTTAACGAGTCTTCCTCCAATCCTGATGCCCCGTTCTTCTGCATATAATCCAGCTTCTAGAATTATTTGCTCAGCATACAGATTGAATAGGTATGGTGAAGGGATACAACCCTGACGCACACCTTTCCTGACTTTAAACCACACAATATCCCCTTGTTCTGTTCAAACGACTTCCTCTTGATCCATATACAGATTCCTCATGAGCACAATTAAGTGTTCCGAATTCCCATTCTCCACAGTGTTATCCATAATATGTTATGATCCACACAGCCAAATGCCTAGTCAATAAAAGACAGGTAAACATCTTTCTGGTATTCTCTGCTTTCAGCCAGCATCCATCTGACATCAGCAGTGATATCACTGGTTCCACGTCCTCTTCTAAATCCAGCTTGAATTTCTGGCATTCCCTGTCGATATACTGCTGCAGCTGCTTTTGAATGCTCTTCAGCAAAATTTTGCTTTCATGTGATATTAATGATATTGTTTGATAATTTCTGCATTCGGTTAGATCACATTTCTTGGGAATAGGCATAAATATGGATCTCTTCCAGTCGGTTGGCCAGGTAGCTGTCTTCCAAATTTCTTGGCATAGATGAGTGAGCACTTCTAGTGCTGCATCGGTTTGTTGAAACATCTCAATTGGTATTCCTTCAGTTCCTGGAGCCTTGTTTTTTGCCAGTGCCTTCAGTGCGGCTTGGACTTCTTCCTTTAGTACCATCGGTTCTTGATCATATGTTACCTCCTGAAATGGTTGAAAGTCAACCAGTTCTTTTTGGTATAATGACTCTGCGTATTCCGTCCATCTTCTTTTGATGCTTCTTGTGTCGTATAATATTTTCCCTATAGAATCCTTCAGTTTTGCAACTCGAGGCTTGAATTTTTTCTTCAATTCTTTCAGCTTAAGAAATGCTGAGCGTGTTCTTCTCTTTTGGTTTTCTATTTCCAGGTTTTTGCATATATCATCATAATACTTTGTCTTCTCAAGTCGCCCTTTGAAATCTTCTGTTCAGCTCTTCATCGTTTTTTCCTTTGGCTTTAGCTACTCGACATTCAAGAGCAAGTTTCCAAGTCTCTTCTGGCATCCATTTAGGTCTTTCCTTTCTCTCCTGTCTTTTCAGTGACCTCTTGCTTTCTTCATGTATGATGTCCTTGATGTCATTCCACAACCTGTCTGGTCTTCAGTCATAAGTGTTCAATGCATCAGATCTATTCTTGAGATGGTCTCTAAATTCAGGTGGGACATACTCAAGGTCGTATTTTGGCTCTCGTGGACTTGTTCTAATTTTCTTCAGTTTCAACTTGAACTTGCACATAGTAATTGATGGTTTGATCCACAGTCGGCCCCTCGCCTTGTTCTGACTTATGATATTGAGCTTTTCCATCGTCTCTTTCCACAGATGTAGATGATTTGATTTCTGTGTATTCCATCTGGTGAGGTCCGTGTTTTTAATACATTCACAGAGTTGTGCAAACATCACCCCAACCTAATTTTAGAACATTTCATCACCCCAAAAGAAACCCTGTGCTCCTTAACAGTTACTCCCTATTCCCCCTCTCGCAACCCTAGGCAATCACTAATCCACTTTCTGTCTCTATAGATTTGCCTCTTCTTGAAATTTCATACAAAAGGAATAATATGATATGTGGTCTTTGTGACTGACTTGTTTCACTTAACATAGTGTCTTCAGGATTCATCCATGGTGTAGCATGTATCAGTACTTCATTCTTTTATATTGCCGAATCTAAAAATAACATGGTGGCGGAATCTGACTTCCTCTAACTTCTCGAGGGAGAGAGAGAATCACCATCAACATCAGCCCAAAGCTGATTCCTATGAGGCAGAGGTCAGACATGCCTCCACCCTCCAATCTTTTTACCAATTCTGACACCATCCGTCCGTCCCACAGCACTCTCTACTTCTCTGCTGGGTTCACTCATTTGTTGCAATGGCCACACAGAACTCACAGACCATACTAACAGGTATATGGTTTATTAGGGAAGTAACAGCTTACAATTCAGGATCAGGAAGGACTCAGGATACAGTCCTTTGGTCAGGACAGCCTCTTCTCAGCCATGCCCTCAGGCAGGCCTTTCTCTGGTCCTCTGGCCTTCAGCCCCTCGGCCCAGCCTCTGCCCTGTTTGAGCGTTACAAAGCACTTCAACTTCACCAATAAGGCACCCTACTCTGCCAGGAAGCCTCCTGCCTGAAGGTGCTCAGCTCTCTCACTCCATGAGTCAGCCGGCCTAGTTCCTGTGAGTGGCTGGAGGCACCTCACTCCACCAGCAAGCCTCCTGCCCAAAGGCATTCAACTTTCTCACTCTGTGGGCCAGGAAGCTGACTGTACCCTCTCCTGCCAGTCTCCTCATTCTGCTGCCTCTGCTGCTGCCATTTCTCTGCCATTGGCTTCTTGCAATCTTGCCATCTCCAATATTACAGGTCTCTCTCTCTGTCTCTTGGGTATAGGAATGTCTCAGCTCAGAGATCCTGGGTCCAACAGTTGTGCTCAGCTTGCTCCTGTCTCTTATTCTTGGTAGTAGTCAGGTCCCCCTCTGCTCTGGGATTGGCTCTCTGTTAAGGCTATCAGGATGGCAAAACTGACCAGTTCCCTCAGTAGGGTTCCATACACCTTATTTGGATGGTCCCACCCCAACAAGGGTGCCATGCACCTGATTTGTACCATTAGCAGGCTGTCCAATCCCCTTGGTGGGCCACAAGTACCTTATCTGCATAGTCCTACCCAATCATTTGGTGGGAGTTACAAGGCCATGGTAAGAAAGGCCATATAAAACAATCCACTGCACTGCACTGAACAGTATCCCACTGTATACCATCAACATTTTACTAGGCTCCTATATCTATCACATATCTATCGATTTATCTACCCCATCCATCCATTAATCCATCTTATATCTTTTACGTTATTTCCAGGTAAACTCACTTCCCTTTTCCCCTAACTCTCCCCATCTTACACTTGTGAACCTCTCAAACAAAGCTCATATTATACGGGCCCTCTAGGTGCAAAGGAGGTCAGGAGGTGGAATATTTTAGCTTTCTGGCCTCTATAGTAGAGGGAGGCAAGGGAAAAGGGGGACTGGAAATGGATTTTGCCCCCTTGCCATGCTTAGTTTCTTAATCTCATCCACACCTCACCTGCATCCACCCCTCCCACCATTACATCCCACAGGTCCTATATTCCACTGATGCCAAATTCCTTTAAGTTCCCTGAGCATCCCACAATTTTCAGTTTTCCTTACTCCATTTCCTACACCTGCTCATTACCTGGATAGCCTTTTGTGTGTGATAGATTCTTCTCTCACGATTCAGTTCAGCTGTTGTTCTTCAGTGAAGTATCCCCAACACACACACGCACACACACAGACACACAGACACACACACACACACACACCCCTCTGGCCTCCCTGCGCTAGTTTCACACTCATTATGGCATTTACCCTATTTATTGAGTTAACCTTTGACCTGTCTCTCTCCACAAGTCTCTAAATCCTCATGGGCAGAGACCAGACCTTCCATGTCTTCCTATCCTTAGAACTCACTGCAAAACATGACACATCCAAATGTTTGTTGGATAGTGAACGGAAAACATCTAGTCCCTATCTTTACTGTGGTTTATTTAGAAAACGTTTGGACTGCGTCCACCAAGTCTGAGGCCTTGTGGTAAGTGCCTGAGTTTGGATATAAGATGAGTAAGACTTCTTAAAACTAAACAATAGTTTAGCCTAACCAGTAGAGAATATCTGCCTTGAGTATTATGCTCTTTTAAGTTCTATCTATATGGGATCAAAGTGACAACAACAACTCTAAAGATTAGACAGGAACCTTAGGGGGCAGTGAGTTTATGTTAATGGCGGAGGAACAACTCAGAAAAATAGGGTGAGAACGGTTGCACAACTCGAAGAATGTAATCAATGTCCCTGAATTGTACATGTAGAAACTTGGACTGATGTATGTTTCACTGTGTATATTCTTAACAACAATCATAAAATAAGATAAATTATTGGGAAAAAAAAGACGAGTAAGACTATATCCTGAGCCTCAAAGGAATCTACAGGACACTTTTGTTGGGGAAAATATGAAACTAGACAGGACGCCAAGACAACAGATGTAAACTAGGACTGTCCTGGGCAAACCAGAACATTTAGTCACCGAAATTATATGCCAGCTTCTGTGAAAACAGCAGTGCCATGCTGACTCATTCCCAGTCCGCCAGACCCCAGTCACTTCCAGAATTTTGTTGTACAGGTCAATTACTCCTCATTAGTGCTTGAGTCACTTTTGTTTCTGCACTGTTCTTATCCATGTAGAAATTATCCATGAAATTTAATGTTTAGGAGACATTACAGACACATAAAAAAAAATACTCATGCAATTAAACAGAAAAAAATCACTTAACGAACAACTAAGACACTTTCTGAACTTTTTTTTAATAAAGGTGAAATTCACACAGCAAAAAATGAACCATTGCAAAAAAAAAAAATTAACCATTGCAAAAAAAAAAAATTAACCATTGCAAAGTGTACAGTTCAGTGGCATTTAGTACACTCACAACATTGTGCGACCATCACTTCTATCTAGCTCCAAAACATTTTCATCACTACGGAAGGATACCCCATACCCATTAAGCAGTCCATACTCCATCGCCACCCCCGCCCCCCACACCCCACGCAGCGCCAAAAAACAAGCAAACCTGTTGCTGTCGAGTCAATTCTGACTCATAGTAACCCTACAGGACAGAGGAGAACTGCCTCATAGAGGTTTCAAGGAACACCTGGTGGATTCGAACTGCCAACCTTTTTGATTAGCAGATGTAGCTTTTAACCACTACGCCAGCAGTGCCTGGCAACCAACAATCTGCTTCCTGTCTCTATGGATTTAGCTATTCTGGATAGTTTATATAAATGGAACCATACAATATGTGGCCTTTTGTGTCTGGCTTCCTTCTTTCACTTGTTGTTGTTAGGTGCCGTTGAGTTGGTTCCAACTCATAGCAACCCTACGTATAACAGAACGGAACACTGCCCTGTCCTGCATCATCCGCACAGTTGTTGTTATGCTTGAGCCCGTTGTTGCAGCCACTATGTCAGTCCATCTCGTTGAGTCTTCCTCTTTTTTGCTGACCCTCTACTTTACCAAATATGATGTCCTTCTCCAGGGACTGATCCCTTCTGATAACATGTCCAAAGTATGTGAGATATAGTCTCACCACCCTTGCTTTTAAGGAGCATTCTGTCTGTACTTCTTCCAAGACAGATGTGTTTCGTTCTTTTGGCAGTCCATGGTATATTCAATATTCTTAGCCAACCCCATAATTCAAAGGCGTTAGTTCTTCTACGGTCTTCCTTATTCATCGTCCAGCTTTTGCATGAATATGAGGCGATTGAAAAACATCATGGCTTGGGTCAGGCACACCTTAGTCTTCATGGTGACGTCTTTCACTTACCATAATGTTTTTGAGGTTCATCCACATCATAGTAAGTATTAGTACTTCATTCCTACTTATGGCGGAATAATATTCCATTGACAAAATATACTACATTTTGTTCATCCCTTCAACGGTTGATAGACATTTGAGTTGCTTCCACCTTTTGTCTATTGTGAATAATGTTGCTATGAACTTTCATGTACTTGTTTTTCATTTCTTTTGAGTATATACCTAGGAGTGAGTAGAATTGCTGTGTCATACGGTAATTCTATATTTAACTTGTCAAGTGACTGCCAAACTGTTTTCCACAGTAACTGCACCATTTTACATTCCCCCCAGCAATGTATGAGGGTCTGTCCAGTTTCTCCACATCCTCAACAATACTTGTTATTCGTCTTTCTTTTTTAAATTATAGCCATCCTAATGTTTGTAAAGTGGTATCTAACTGTGGTTTGATTTGTATTTCCCTAATGACCAATGCTTAGAAGAAAGGCCTGGCAATCTACTTCTGAAAGCAAACAGACATTGAAAACCTTACGTACAGTTCTACTCTGAAACGCATGGGGTTGCCATGAGTCAGAATAGACTCAACAACAATGGGTTTAATGACTAATGATGTAGAGCATCTTTTCGTGTACTTTTTAGTCCTTTTTATGTCTTCTTTTGAGAAATGTCTCTTCAAGTCCTTTGCCCATTTTTGAATTGGGTTGTTTGTCTTTTCATTGCCAATTTTTAAGAGTTTTTTTATATATTTCGGATATTAAAACCAAAACCAAACCCATTGCCGTCAAGTGGATTCCCACTCATAGTCAATTCCGACTCATACCGACCCTATAGGGCAGAGTAGAACTGCCCCATGGGTTTCCAAGGAGCGGCTGCTGGTTTTGAACTGCCGACCTTTTGGTTAGCAGCTGAGCTCTTAACCACTGCACCACCAGGGCTCCTTCCAGATACTAGACTCTTTCAACTATATGGTTTCCAAATATTTTCTCCCATTCTGTAGCTCATCTTTTCACTTTCTTGATAATGTTTTCCAACTTTTTTTGATATAGTGAAGTGCATAGTTATAATTAGTTTGTGAAGACCATTGTATGCATATGATTTCTTGGTATTAACAATAGACTCTAGTCTATTGTCTTTATTCACTGGCATTTGAGTGTTTCACTTGAGGCCATTATGAATAATGATGCTATGAAAGTCTTGGTATAATTTCTTTTTTCTTTCTTTTGAGTTATTTCTTTGACGTACACACTCCCAAATTAACTAACTTGTTTGAAAGACACGAACAGTTTGATACCTCTTAGTTGCCATTGCTCTGTGCCATATTGCTGTCATAAAAGTCTGGATTAATTTACAGAGCACATTCATCTGTTTCTCATATCCCTGTCAATACTTTATATTAGTATTTTAATGAATTAATGAAAGCTTATGATCATTTTATGAAGTCTCTGTTTGGTACAAATGATTAAGTGCTGGGCTACTAACTGAAAGGTTGGCTGTTTAAACCCACCCAGAGACACCTTGGAAGAAAGGTCTGGTGATCTGCTTCCAAAAGGTCACAGTCATGAAAACCCTATGGAAACCCCCAAAACTATTGCCCTGAGATAATCTTTTTTTTTTTTTTTTTCCCAATAAAAAAGTCTTGCTTTGCTGGGAAAAAATTAGGTTTTTCATCATAACAATTGACAAATAACCACACAGGAAGCCAAAAAATACTTTGTTCCTTCAACATTTCTAAATATGCACAGACGTCTGATTTTATACTTGAAAAATAGTGAAGATAATGCCTACAATACTTGGAACTCAGTCACAGCACAGTTCCTAGGTGGCACAAACGGTTAAGCGCTCAACTGTTAAATACCCAGTTTGGTGGTTTGAACCCACCCAGAGGTGCCTAGGAAGACAGGCCTAGTGATCTGCTTCTGAAAGGTCACAGCCTTGAAAACCCTATGGAGCAGTTCTACTCTGCACACATGGGGCCACGCAGGGATGTAGGGAGGGTAACGAGCACCCAGGGGCAATCTCTAAGTTGTGCCCCACACCCCGCCCCAATTTCAGGAAGAATAGACAATAGCAGTCACACATCAGCAGAAACACCTTCCCGCTCTTATTCGGCTGCCTCAGTCAGGCGTCTTTCATATTTGTGGCACCTGGGAATGTCATTCCATGCCTCGTCTGCTGCCCCCTTGGACTTACACCTGGGGGCAAGTGCCCCCCTCTGCTCTGCTCCTCCCCCGCTACACCTCTGGGGCCACCAGGTGTTGGAATCCACTAGATGTTAACAAGTTACAGTGCGTCAGATCTGTCTCCTGTTGTTAATCGTGAGGTAACCTTTAGACCTGAAACCAAAAGTATTCCCCGAAGTCTATAGTTTAGACTTAAACAATAGTTTAGCTTAACTGTAAAGACTGTCTACCTTGAGCATTACGCTTTTTAAGATCTACCTATATGGGATCAATTTGACAACAGCAACTTGAAAGATTGGATAAAAGCCTTAGGGGGCAGTGAGTTTATGTTAAAGGCAGAGGAGCAGGTCAGAAAGGAGGGTGAGAATGGTTGCACAACTCGAAGAATATAATCGATGTCTCTGAATTGTACATGTAGAAACTGTCGAATTGGTGTCCGTTTTGCTGTGTCTGTTCTCAACAACAACAAAATAAATTTTTTTTTTAAAAAAAAATCCCACGAAGACGTTCTACTCTGAAACAACACATGGATTGCCATGAGTTGGAATCAACTCAACGGCAACTGATTTTTTTTATCATTTTAGGGTGTTTATGATTTGTTTATTTGCTTACACTTTTAATTGCTAAGGAGGTTGTACATTGTAAGGAGGTTGTACTTTTACCAAAAGCAACTATAGTTTTTGTGAAAACATATTATAATGTAAGTATATACTTTATAATTACATGATATGTAGTAAGTATCCACTAAATATTTGTTAAATCAGTGAATGTATTAAAAAGATACGCGTTTAGTTCTCTATTATCTATGAATAGAAAACAGAGGCAGAGCTTTAGGGAGTCTTAGAGACATCCATTGGAACTTTTCTTCTTAAAGATGAGATGCCAAGATGCTTAATGATTTTCCTATTTCAAGGCCAGTGACATATATCCCTTTTATAATTGCGCCCCCAGCCAACACCCTGTTATGTCTCATGGGTCAGAATGTGGTCTCCCCTGGCTGCACCAGAGGCTGCTGGGAAAGTAGAGAATAGAATATCGGTTGCAACTCTAAATAAACTTAGGGTATAATTTTAACATTTGATAGATTGAATAGTGTCCCCCCAAAATGTGTGTCAAGTTGCCTAGGCCATGATTCCCAGTATTGCCTGGTTGTCCTTCATTTTGTGATCTGATGTAATTATCCTATGTGTTGTAAATCATAACCTCTATGATGTTAGTGAGGTAGGATTAGAGGCAGTTGCATTAATGAGGCAGGACACAATCTACAAGATTAGGTTGTATCTGGAGTCGATCTCTTTTGAAATATTAAAGAGAAAAGCAAGCAAAGAGGAAAGTGACTTCTTACCACCAAGAAAGAAGAGCCAGGAGCTGAGCGTGTCCTTTGGACCTGGGGTCCCTGCACTGAGAAACTCCTAGACCCAGGGGAAAATTGATGACAAGGACTTTCCTCCAGAGCCTATAGAGAGAGAAGGGCTTTCCCTGGAGTGGTGCCCTGAATTCAGACTTCCAGCCTCCTGAACTGTGAGAGAATAAATTTCTGTTTGTTAAAGCCATCCGCTTGTGGTATTTCTGTTATAGCAGCACTAGATAACTAAGACAACAGGGAAGAGCAGTAGAGAAGATGTTGGCTAAAAATGTTTGCTATACTCATTTTAGTACTTTTGCTTTGTTTGTTTTTGTTTGGGGTATTACAGGCTGGAACCAATGGTTACATGGCTCCTGAAATCCTAATGGAAGAAGTGAGTTATTCCTATCCTGTGGACTGGTTTGCAATGGGATGCAGTATTTACGAAATGATTGCTGGACGAACACCATTCAAAGATTACAAGGAAAAGATCAGCAAAGAGGAGCTAAAGCAAAGAACCCTGAAACAGGAGGTCATATTTGAGCACGATAACTTCACAGAAGAAGCAAAAGATATTTGCAGACTCTTCTTGGCTAAGAAACCAGAGCAACGCTTAGGAAGCAGGTAAGCTACCACATAGCAGAGATGATTGCTGATGTCAACATTATCTGCAATGATTTGGGGAGTGCTTTATATTAGTGACCAAGCCTTGGAATTACATACTACTATTATTTGCCTATTATTATTTGCATATTCTATGGTTAAGCATTTCTAATGCTTTCAAATGCTATGAGCACTTGCTACGGAACAATCTCAAACGATATATTTTAATGTGAAAAAATGAGGTATAAATCAGCATGTGTGAAAAAGAGGAAACGAATATATAATTCATATTAGATGCATAGTTGTAATTCATAGTCATAGTCATTCATAGTCATGAATTCATAGTCATAATTCAATATTGCATAGAATATTTTGAGGAGGGTATACAAGGAATTCATAGAGTTGGTGGCCTTTGAGGAAGGAAAATAGGGGTTTGGGGCCAGGAATGCAAACGAGCCTGTCACTATATACCCTTTTTTGTCTTTCGAATTTTGAACTATTGAAATAAATTATCTATTAAAAAATCAGATTAAAACTGATAGGCATAGCTCCAGAAAATTATGCCTCTTTCTAACTTTTCCATAAAATATCATCAATCTGTCAACAGATGTTTAGTGAGTACATATGATGTTGCCAACTGTGTTATGTACAGTTGAAACTAATTTTGAGGAAAGCCAAGTTTTATTGTTAACATGAAATAATAAGATCAAGATATGATGTATCAGTACTTCATTCCTTTTTATTGCCAAATAGTATTCCATTGTATGATGTACCACATTTTATTTCTCCGTTTGGACATATGGACATTTGGGTTATTTCTACTTTTCGGCTATTAAGAATAGTACTACTATGAACATTTGTGTACAAGTTTTTGTGTGGACATACGTTTTCATTTATCTTGGCTGTACCTAGGATTGGAATTGCTGGGTCATATAGTAACTCTTATGTTTAACCTTTTGAGGAACAAATGACTTCAATCTTCCAAAGCAGTTGTAAGTGGAGACTCTGGGATAAGGCTGCCTTAGCTCAAAATGTTTGAGTAGTCTCAAGAGAGTCAAGCTTTCAATTTTTTACTTGATATTTTGAAATAACAAGAAGTTTTTTAAATTCATTTTTAGTAACTCTCAAAGCATGACAGAAAATCAAACTGACTATTTTGAAATTAGATGGAACTCTACATTTATGTGGAAGTAAAGTACAAAAACCAATTTTCCTATGTAGAATCCCAACCTTGTTGTGTTGATAAGGTTAGGATAGACTATGTTACGATAACAAGCCCACCCCAAAGTCCCAGTGAAAATGAGAAAGTTTCTCATTCACACGAAGTTGGTTATGGGTTCAGTTGCTCTCCAGGGTAGCTCCCTAGTGGGCAGTGACTCAGGGATCCAGGCTGCTTCCGGCTCCTGGCTCCCTTGGAACTGTGACTTCTGGTTGCTGTGTCAAGAAAAGAGAACTGTGGGGCATTTTGAAGTCCCTGGGTGGTGCAGAAGGTTAAGTGCTCAACTGCTAACCAAAAGGTTGACAGTCTGAGTCTACCCAGAGGTGCCTTGAAAGAAAACCCTGGCTATCGATTTCCTAAAACCAGCCAGTGAAAACCCTATGGAGCACAGTTCCACTCTGATACACGTGGGGTTACCATGAGTCAGAATCAACTCGACAGCAACTAGTATGGGGCATTTTACTGCCTCAGTCGGGAAGTGACACACTTCACACATCACTTCTGCTCAGTGTGTTGGCCAGAACTCGTCTGAGGTCCTGCCTAACTGTGAGGCGGATGGTTAGTGTTATCTCCTGGGTGCCCAGAAAGAGAGGAGAACAAGATGTGGTGACCACTGACAATCTCTGTTGTACTGGTTCTCAAGTTGCAAGAGTATCAGAGAGCACGTGAACAGTGCCAGAGTCAGCGGGGGAGGCGGACCATCTCTTTAGATGACTTCCCTGAAAGGAACGCCACCCACTTAGATGTCTCAATTCGCCTGTGTTTGACTGCAAATTCTACCTCAATGTTTACTATTACTATTGTTATTGTAGATATATATGTAAAAAAACAGTTCGCTTTTCAACAATCTTCACACGAACAGGTCAGTGGCATCCGTTATGTCCATCATGTGGTCCATCCATCACCCTTTTCCAGTCCCAAACTTTCCTTTCACCTTTTAGCTCCATGCTCGATAAGCATACTTTGGGTTTATAGAATGAACTATTGACAAACTTCTTTACAAAAATGCCACCTTAAAGCACTGGATCATTGCCTGAAGCAACTTCATCAAGCAAAGGCTTTTTAGAAAGCATCTGTTGTGACTGGTTCGAATAAAACTGTTTACAACATCAGAGAAGAGGCATAGAAAAAAACAGCTGCTCAGTGAGAGAGAAAACCTTCCAACGTTTTCATTCCAACTCTTTGTATCTTTAAAAAAAATTTATTTAAGAGAGATAATGTTGGATAAATGTAGTGCATGTCCTCCAAAACCTACACAAACGCCTAGAGAGCGGGTTACACAGCCAAGGGCTCAAGAGGCCCCTCCCTGGCACATTCACCAGTATATGAGGTGAATTAAAAACCTCTCTTCTTTAGACATCACTGGAGAGTGTTTCCTTCTTTGCATTTCTGAGTCTGTGAATTAGTTTTGCAAAGAAGCCAAAAGCTTTCCTGAACTACCCAAAAGGGTTCCGGACAGGGTCAACTGTGGTGTTTTCCAGTAGACGAAAAGGTGACAACCTCTCAACATTTCTGCAGGCTTTATTCTGATTTAAAAAAAAAAAAAAAAAAAACCTTCACGTCAATTCCAACTTATAGCGACCCTATAGGACAGAGTAGAACTGCCCCATAGGGTTTCCACGGAGCAGCTGGTGGATTTGAACTGCCGACCTTTTGGTTAGCAGCCAAGCTCTTAACCATTGCACCTCCATGGCTTGAGCCACAGGTGTAGGAGTTAGGATCTATAGCACATATTTTTAGGGGACACAATTCAATCCACAACATTGGCTGATATAAGAAAATCTAGTGTAACAGCAGAGCCTCTGCTGATGCTCTGAAATGTATTCCCCTCCAGAAAGCAGGAGAAGTCTTCCTGCAGCTGCTGGTTGAGTTATTATAGAAGACGCTGCCTCCATCAATAGCTTCTCCTGTTTGTCCCGAAGTCACTGCATGATGATGGGCCAAAAGAGCCCCTCACAAATCTGCCAGGGAAGATCCAAGTGTAAGACATGCTATTTCTAATTATAGAACTGTGGTGAGAGTTACTAGTGCAAAAGATCATAGTGATCAGTTTTGCAGTAGACAGGACACAAGAGTAAGGAATAGAGGTTGGGAAGGCTGGTCTTTCCTTGTTAGCATCAGCAACCACAGGCATGTATTGAAAACAGATATAAGACATGGGCCCTGTCCTCAAGGGGCAACTAGTTGGGGGTGTGAGGAACATAAAGGAAACCTGACTGTGGCTTGTGGCTCCCTTCTCTTTTGTAACCAGTTGAAAAAAGGCTGCAGTCAGCCATCCTTGATAAACAAGCCAAGGTCATCTGTGCCTGGTTTGCTTGAGGTGCTACTTGAGAACTGCTCATTCTGATGTAAAGATTAGCCTGTCAATTCTCCCGAAGTTGCCAAGCCCCTGGGCGGTCTCCATTTATCCAAGTTAAGACTTCTCAGAGTGAGTTTTAAGGGGCCCTCTTGATAGGCTCCCTGGGTAGGGGCAGTAATGGTTCAGTGGGAGAATTCTTGCTTTCCATGTGGGAGACCTGGGTTCGATTCCTAGCCAATTCACCTCATGTGCAGCCACCAAATGTCTGTCAGTGGAGGCTTATATGTTGCTATGATGCTAAACAGGTTTCAGTAGAGCTTGCAGACTAAGATAAACTAGGAAGAAAGGCCTGGCAATCTACATCCAAAAACAAGCCATTGAAAACCTTATGGAACCCAATAGTCCCATCCCCAACCAATCATAGGGATGGCACAGGACTGGACAGCATTTCATTCTGTTATACATGTGGTCGACATGAGTTGGGGGCTGAGTAGACATCAGTTTAGAACAACTTGACCTCTGGAAGAATGTGTTCATGCCTTCAGGCAGAACCTCATGGCACCTGGTCCCATTCTAACATCTTCATTCTCTGTGAAACTTATAAGCCTGGGGTCGTTCCTGATCTGTTACTGTTGCTGCCAGGTGCCATTGAGTCGATTTCTACTCATAATGACCCCATGTGACAGAGTAGAACATCCCCATAGGGTTTTCTGGGTTGTAATCTTTATGGAAGCCGATCACCGGGTCTTTTCTCCTGAGGAGCCACTGTGTTCCTTCAAACTGCCAACCTTTCAGTTAACAGCTAAGAGCTTAACTATTGTACCACCAGGGCTCCATTTCTGATCTACTTGGATGGAATTCTAGCTCTATCCTTGATCTACCACATTTAAAATCCATCTGATATCCTTAAAAGGTGAATTATACTGTGTAAATTATACCTCAATAAATTTGACTTAAAAAAAAAAAATCCATCCTAGAAGCTTCAATTTATCTCAGTAACTCTCCTTCAAAACTCTTACTATGCAGGGTGTAAACCACACAAACCAGTCAATAGGTTCCAATAGATGGCACACCTGCATTTTCTCTTCTTTCAGTTGATGGAGAGTTGGTGGCTTTTGGAAGAAAAGAGACACTATGAGCACCTCATTAGGCAGCTCCCTATACCTGTCTTTTCTGCTTAGTTGGATTACAGTGGGAAAAGCCCAATAAGTCCGAGATGGACCTTTCTGGAAGGGGCTAGGCCTGAACAAAGACCTGAGGAATGACTGGATATCAGATGCTTCCAACTAAGTTTAGTTTCTCTTTCCCATAATAAAATTTTATCACATTTTTTCCTTTGAAAATTTCACTCATTTTCTCTGGTTTCCTTAGGTGTACAACTATTTATGAATGCATAAGGAAGTAAAAAAGTTAAAAATACAGGCATTAGAGGCTTTTAAGCCTCAGTTTTTCTTAATTTTTAAAGTGGAGCTTACAATGGTAAACAGTTCACATGGTAGTTGTGATGGTTAAATATAGTAATGTAAGTGAAGAGCTTAATGTTGGGTTAGCAGAAATGAAGCCCTGGATAAATTCTTGTTTTTGTTGTTAGTAATAACATTGTAGTATTTAGACTCTAGCCTTCTTACCAGGCAGAGTCTGCTACGGTTGTCGTTGACATGGTGGGGGAGTCTCTGAACCCTTTTCCTGAACACTCTTTGAGATTTGGAATGGAAAATATAAAAGGAAAGACCATGCACGTGATTAATTTCGATTAAGGTTGATTTATGATGGAAATTGACTTCTTCTCAAAGGAAGACATTTCTTGCTCACACCAGAAAATCTAATCACATACAATAAAAACAAAAAATTCTTTTTGAATGTGATGTCACGAAATAACCCCCTTTTTATTTCTTTGAAGCCTAGACTTAAGAGGAACCACGGGAAGTGTGGTAGGCGCCCTTAAGATGGTCCCAAATGATCCCCACCTCCTGGCATTCAAGCAATTGTGTAATCTCATTGCCTTAAGTGTGGGTTGGATTTACTACTTGCTTTTAATAGAAAGGATATGGCAGAAGTGATGAAATGTCACTTCCAAGATTAGGTTATAGAAAGACTGTGGCTTCTGTCTTGGGCTCTCTCTTGCTCTGTCTCTGTGTCTGTCTCTTGGTCTTGGATCATTTGCCCTGGGGAAAGTCAGCTGCCATGTCATAAGACAGCCCTATGACAAGGGATGGAAGTCTGCCAATAACCATGTGAGCAAGCTTGGAAGCACCTCCAACCTCGGTCTAACCTTCAGATGAGACCACAGCCCTGGCCAACAGCTTGACTGCAACCTCATGAGAGACCTTGAGCCAGAGGCACTCAGTTAAGCCACACCCAAGTCTCTAACCCACAGAAATTGTGAGATAATAACTATTTGTTGTTTTAAGCCACCAAGTTTTGGGGTAATTTGTTATACATCAATGGATAACTAATATAAGAGGTTACACAGTTTGGAACATATTTTTCTCCTTATTCCAAGGCAGATACTGGAGTAATTTATAGTAGGGGAAGAAGGCTTCATAATAATATCCGTAGTCTTGAACACTAAATGTATACTCATTCATGCTACTGTATATTACTGTCTTGGATTGAATTGTGTCCCCCAAAAATATGTGTCAACTTGGCTAGACCATGATTCCCAGTTGTGGTTGTCCACCATTTTGTGATCTGATGTGATTATCCTATGTGTTATAAATTCTAACCTTTATGATGTTAACGAGGCAGGAGTAGAAACAGTTATGTTAATGAGGCAGGACTCAATCTACAGGATTAGGTTGTATCTTGAGTCAATCTCTTTTGAGATATAAAAGAGAGAATCGAGCAGAGAGGAGAGGGACCTCATACCACCAAGAAAGAAGAGCCAGGAGAAGAGCACATCCTTTGGACCTGGGGTCCCTGCACTGAGAAACTCCTAAACCCAAGGGAAGATTGATGACAAGGACTTACCCCAGAGCCAACAGAGAGAGAAAGCCTTCTCCTCAGGCTGGCACCCTGAATTCAGACTTTTAGCCTCTTAAACTATGAGAGAATAAATTTCTGTTTGTTAAAGCTAGCCACTTCGGCATTTCTGTTATAGCAGCAGTAGACAAATAAAACAATTACTAAATTTTTTGTGTGTGTGTGTATTTAAAGAAATACCTCCAAGATTATTGCAGCAGTGGGGAGTGGGGTGGGGGGGAAGGGCTCCTAGAAATCGTGTCAATGAAGAGTAAGAAGATATGAGTGCCGTCTTTTAAAATGTGAATAGTGATCACGTGGGAGCAAAGGTATACTTGACTCGTTCTATGTGGCCCTGAAGGGCAGGGCAAGAAGGAACCACTGGAAGTTGGAGGCATGCAGGTTCTAGCCCCATGGAACTTTCCTGGCAAGGTTTTGGGCTGTGAAAGCAGCCATGAAACACCAAGAACAAAAGACATGTTAACTGCCTGACTCTTTAAAAGTTACATCTACATGGGAAGGTGGTCTGCAAACAGTGAAAATGCTACAGTCTGCATGTGGTAGAACAGTGGGTGATGTTAGGTTATTATTTTTCAGAATTATTCTTTGTGTCATTATATTGTCTTTTCAGTTAAAACTAAACACATAGGAAAAGTATGTTGCATTCTTTGTATTCTTAGAACATGTCTTATTTTGATTTATTAGCTGTGCCTCAGGCTGACCGTCTCTTTTCTTTCACAGAGAAGAATCTGATGATCCCAGGAAACACCCTTTCTTCAAAACCATCAACTTTCCTCGCTTGGAAGCCGGCCTTGTTGAACCCCCATTTGTGCCAGACCCATCTGTGGTTTACGCCAAAGACATTGCTGACATTCAAGATTTCTCCGAGGTTCGGGGTGTTGAATTTGATGACAAAGATAAGAAGTTCTTCCAAAGATTTGCAACAGGTGCTGTCCCTGTAGTGTGGCAGGAAGAGATTATAGAAACGGGACTCTTTGAAGAACTCAATGACCCCAACAGGTCCGCAAATTGTGGGGAAGGTAATTCATTCAAATCTGGAGTGTGTTTATTATTGTAAATTGTACTCTCTACCAGACAGGCGCAAGAGTCTTGGCTGACATAATCCCCAAATGTCCTAAATACTTGAGAAATCTGATGAATGAGGACTGATCAATCGGGAGAGGTATTTCAATCATAGAACAGTTCATAGAGCAGACGAGCTCACCGCTAGACACATTTTCTTTTTTCCTTCTTTTAAAATAAATACGGTAGAGTCTCAGTTTTCACTGAGGACTGGGAAAGGGAACACTCAGGTTTATTTTGATAGGCTAAAAGCGCGAGCCCTCCACCATCATGTCCCTGCAAATTACGCAAAGTCCTAGGAACAGAGAATGGAACTTTGTGGTGTACTCAGAAAATGAGCATTTGCGATTCTTAGTTAAAAATCATTTTAGTTTTTCTTTGTTTATATCCTTTCTTCCTTTCATCAGTATTTTTCTGGTTCTGTTCTTATAAAAAGGATTTTGAAGCTGTGAATAAATGTTGTTGATGTTCTCCCCCTAAAAAGAAGTGAATTGCAATATTTTGGCCTTTCAGTTCACAGAACAATTTTTTATTTCACTGACAGGTCTATGTTTAATTTTTTTTAAAATAATTTACTATTGTAATGTTGAGGTATTTTAAATGTAAATATCCCAGTGAATCAAAGTGTTCTACAAGTTGAGTCCTTTAAGTAACATGCTACATATTTCCTACCAGATGCTCCTAGTCCCCAAACATTGCTGTACTTTGGAATCACATAGTGTATTAGTTACCTAGTGCTGTTGTAACAAAAAATACCACAACTAGGTGGCTTTAAAGAACAAGAATTTATTTTTTGATTGTTCTGGAGGCTAGAAGTCTGAATTTAGGGCATCAACAAGGCTAGGATCTCTCTCTCTCCATCAGCTCTAGGGAAGATCCTGTCTCTTTCAGCTTCTGTAGCCCCAGTTCCTTACCTGCTTGTAGATACATCTCTACATGGCATCTGTGTTCCCCTTATGTGTGTTTCTGTGTCTGTTCTGCCCTTTTTATAAAATGCCACTCAGAAGGGAGTAAGTTTAGGACCCACCCTACTCAGGTAGGAGCTCATTAACATAATAAAAGAGAATCCCTATTTCCAAACAGGTGGAATTCACAGGTACAGGGATTAGGACTTTAACATTTATGGGGTGGGGGGGAGGACACAATTCAATCCATGACACCTAAGGATCTTTAAAAAAATACTAATGCCTGTCTCCTATTCCCAGACATTCTGATTTAGTTAATATGGAATATGGCCTGGGCATTTAGATTTTTAAAGTTTCCCCATTGATTCTAATATGCAGCCAAGTTTGGGAGATACTGCGGTATATATTTACATGTTATTACATATTAGTTCTCATAAATTTAGACAGTAGCTTTTCAAATATCCAAAAGCATGTATTTTTGGCAATTGCAGTATAAATAAAACTGAAAGTAATCTGTATTGATCTTGTAGATTGTCTTGTTCTTGTACATTTTAGTTCCTCACACAGATCTTGAAAGGTAAATCTCTTAGATATTTCAAAGCCTGAAAGAGAAACATGGGGCTTAGAAACTGAATTGAACAAATTGTGTCCCTCATTTCAAGTGACTGCCCAGCCAGTACTGTATTGTAGAATTAGCACTTCTCACAAGCACAACTGAAGAGAAAACTCTAAGACTGCACAAAATATTTTTAACACAAATATAAATCTGGGTGATATATTTTTTAAAAAGATATATGTGTGCAGAAGGAAATCTCTTTTGTCTCAATGGTGAGAGGCCTGGTTGAAGTCATTTTAAAAGTTTTGTCCCTGAGAATAAAGAAAACCAAAGACACAAGGGAAAGATTAGTCCCAAGGACTAATAGACCACAACTACCACAGCCTCCACCAGACTGAATCCAGCACAACTAGATGGTACCCAGCTACAACCAACGACTCCTCTGACAGGGATCACAACAGAGGGTCCCAGACAGACATGGAGAAAAATATAGAACAAAATTCTAACTCACAAAAAAAAAACAGACTTACGGGTCTGACACAGACTGGAGAAACCCTGAGAGTATGGCTCCCAGCCACCCTTTTAACTCAGTACTGAAGTCACTCCTGAGGTTCACCCTTCAGCCAAAGATTAGGCAGGCCCATAAAACAAAATGAGACTAAACAAGCACACCAACCCAGGGGCAAGGATGAGAAGGCAGGAGGGACAGGACAGGAAGGCTGGTAACGGGAAACCCAAACTTGAGAAAGGGAGAGTGTTGACACACCGTGCGGTTGGCAAACAATGTCACAAAACAACATGTGTATTAATTGTTTAATGAGAAACGAATTTGCTCTGTAAACCTTTATCTAAAGCACAATTAAAAAAAAAAAAAAGTTTTGCCCCTTGAGTAAGGGATCCAAGAGTTTCAAAAATACTGACCAGAAAACTTTGGTTAACTAGAATCCAGTTAACACTAATCTTCAACTACAAGACAACATTAACTATATCTGGAAGGAGTAGGAAGAAACCCTCTCAGAGGTGAGTCCTGGGTTAGTGCACATATTGCTTATACTCCTGCTCATCTTCCATCCTCAGCAGGCTCCTTGATGTTCTAAATGATAACGTGGAGACACTGCAGAGCCCCAAGTTACCAAATCAGGATACAGATGTGTTTAGTATATTCTTACCCTTAAAGGAAAAAGGTAGATTAAAGTTTGGTAAAAATCTTAGCAAAATTTCTAAGAACTGTATTTGAATGAAAAACAAATGAACAGTTAACAGAAATCAAAATAACTAGGGCATTCCAATAGTAGAGATTTTAGGATTTAGCTTTGTAAATGTTAAACATTTAAAAATACTGTCTTGTAAAAGGGGACATCCATACCAACCTTACAAAATAAAAAAAATTATAAAACAATACTATTAACAACTGTAGGTCAATAAATTAATAACTTACTTGAAACGGACAAATTCTTAGAAAGACAAACTACCAAAACTGACTCAAGAGGAAATAGACAATCTGAATAGACCTATAACAATGAAGAGACTAAATTGGTTATCAAAAAAACTACCCACAAAGAAAAGTCCAGACCCAGGTGGTTTTACCAGTGAATTCTACCAAATATTTAAAGAAGAATTAATACCAATTTTTCACAAACCCTTCCAAAAAATAGAAGAAGAGGGAACACTTACCAACGTATTTTATGAGGCCAGTATTGGCTTGTTTACCAAAAGCAGGCAAAGACATCAAAAGAAAAGAAAACTATAGACTAATATCTCTTATGAATATTGACACAAAAATCCTATACAAAATACTAGTAAATCAAATCCATCAACATATGAAAAGGATTATAAGTCATGACCAAGTGGGATTTATTCCAGGAATGCAAGGTTGGTTCAACACCCAAAAATTAATTAATGTGATACATCATATCAATAGAATTTTTAAAAAGTCACATGATCATCTCAATAATGCAGGAAAAGCATTTGATAAAATCCAACACCATTTCATAATAAAAACACAAAACATTAGAAATAGAAGGGCGCTTCTGGCAAAATGGCACTCTAGTCAGAAGCACCACGCCGTCCCTCCACAGCAAAGATCCGAAAAACTAAGCCCTCCTTTTGCTCAAATACCTGGCTCCGTGTGCCATCTTTGCTTCCTCCTGAGGGGCTGCAGAGCTCCGTTAATTTGTGATATACGCTTTTCCACTCCCTACCCTTCTTCACCCACACTCGGCCCCCTCTGCTTCCCGCAGACACAGTCTCTTGTCCGAGAAACACCAGCTGCTTGGATTCCACCA
>NW_004444068.1:2447465-2471774 GCF_000243295.1 Trichechus manatus latirostris | reverse complement strand
GGCCTACTGGAACCTGCCCTGCACTGATTACCGACCCGCCTGGGTGGCTGTAGTAAGTGCCGCAAACAACCCGTCCCAGTAACTCCTATTCAGCTAGACCTGCCCTGCCGTACCATATCTGAGTGACTGACCCTGCCAATTGGAGAAGGAGACGAAAAGTATTGTGCCCACAAACGAGTAAACAACAAAGAACACACAGTCTGCCTGCTCAGACATAGTCAAATTTTTTTTTTAAAAAAGGGACAAAACAAACAAATCTACAATCAGTAAACGAGAAAAATAACTACTGAATGCCCCGAAGACAGCAGACAATATCAAAACATTTACAAAAACAGGACAGGATGGTTCTAGTAGGTGTCCAAAATAAAACACCAGATGACTTTCCAGTGGAAGAAAATGCATTAGAACTACCTGATAGGGAATTCAAATCTCTAATACTCAGAATTTTCCAAGAGCTGAGGCAAAAAGCCGACAAACCTGAGGTAAAAATAGAAGTAGAAGGGAACTTCCTCAACCTAATAAATGACATCTTCAAAAAACTCATAACTAACATCATAATTAGTGGTGAAAGACTGAATGCTTTCCCACTAAGATCAGAAACAAGACAAGGATATTCACTCTTGCCACTTCTATTCAACGTTGTACTGGTGGTAACTAGACAAGAAAAAGAAATATAAAAGGCATTGCAGATTGAAAAAGGAGTAAAACTATCTTTTTTGCAGATGACATGATCTTTGATATAGAAAACCCTAAGAAATCCGCTAAAAACAGTTGGAATTAATAAATGAGTCCAGCAAGGCTGCAGGATACAATATCAACATGCAAAAATCAGTTGTACTATTATACATTTGCAATGAACCATCTGAAAATGAAATTAAGAAAACAATCCATTCACAGTAAAATATTTAGGAATAAATTTAACAAAAGAAGTGCAAATAAATTTACACTTATTTAAGAAATTAGAAGAGATCTAAACAAATGGAAAAATATTCCATGTTTAGGAGACTTAACATTGTGGAGATGGCAATACTCTCCAAACTGATGAATAGATTCAACGCAGTCTCTATCAAAGTCACATTCGACTTTTTCGTAGAATTTGACAAGCTGAGTCTAAAATTCATATGGAATTGCAAGAGACATAGAATAATCAAAACCATTCTGAAAAAGAATAATGTAGGAGAACACGTACGTCCCAGTTTCAGAACTTCCTGCAAAGCAATGGTAATCAAAACAGTGTGGTACTAGCACAAGGGTAGACATACTGATTGTGATGGTTAATGTTATGTATCAGTTTGGCTAGGCTATGATTCTCAGTGGTTTGGCAGACACTACGTAATTACTATGTAATGATGTAATGAGAACCGCCAATCAGTTGAAAAGGAAGTTTCCTTGTGGGTGTGGCCTGAATCCAGTATAGAAATGGATGTTCTGGCAAATCTTGCTCTCCTTCTCAACCCTGCACTCTTGTCATCACCTGACCTGTGGTTCTGGGGATGTAAGCCCGTAGAAGCCTCTGGCCTACAGCCTGAACTGCGTATTTTGGATTCACCAACCCCCACAACTGTGTAGCCAACGGAGACCTCCAGCCTGCTGCTGGGCCTGCAGATTTTGGGTTAGTCAGCCCCTGCAACCACGTGAGCCAGCAGAGGTCATCAGCCTGTCATGGATTTGAGACTTGCCAGCCCACACAATTGCATGAACCATTTCCTCACAATTGCATGCACCATTTCCTTGAAGTAAATTTCTCTCTGTCTATATTTACATATGCTTCATTGGTTTTGCTCCTTTGCAGAACCCAGACTAAGACATTCATCAATGAAATAGAACTGAAAGTCCAGAAATAACCCATGCATTCATGTTCAACTAATTTTTGACAATGGTACCCAGACCATTCAATGGGGAAAGAATAGTCTTTTCAACAAATGGTGCTGGAACAACTGGACAGCCACATGCAAAAGAGTGAAGTTGGACCCTTACTTCACACTACATATAAAAATTAACTCAAAATGGATCAAAGACTCAAATGTAAGAGCTAAAACTATAAAACTCTTAAAAGACAACATAGGAGTAGATCTTCATTACCTTGAATTTGGCCAAGAATTCTTAGATATGACACCTAAAGCATGAGTAGCAAGATAAATAAATTAATACAAATCAATTGGGCTTCATCAAACTTAAAAACTTGTGAGATTCAAAGAACTGTCAAGAAAGTGCAAAGACAACCCACTGAATAGAAGAAAATATATGTAAATCATATATCTAGTAAGAGACTTGTGTCTAGAATATATAAAGAACTCTTACAATTTAATAACAAAAAGACAACAACCCAACTAAAAAATTGGCAAATGATCTGAATAGACATTTCTCCAAGGAAAATATACAAAGGGCCAATAAGCACATGAAACAATGCTAGACATCATTAGTCATCAGGGAAATGCAAATCAAAACCACAGTGAGATACCACCTCACACCCACTAGCATGGGCTAGAATCAAAAAGTCAGATAATAACAAGTGTTGTGGAGGTTGTAGAGAAATTGGAACCCTCATACACTGTTGATGGGAACGTAAAATGATGCAGCCACTTTGGAAACCAGTTTAGCTATTCCTCATAAAGTTAAGCACAGAGTTACCATATGACCCAGTGATTCCACTCCTATGTAAGTACCCAAGAGAAATGAACAAATTTACGCACGCAAGAACTTGTACATGAATGTTTATAGGGGCATTATTCATAACAGCCAAAAAGTAGAAGCAAAATGTGGTATAACCATACAATGAAATATTATTTGGCCATAAAAAGAAATGAAGTACTGATATATGCTACAAGGTGGATGAACCTTGAAAACATACTTAGTGAAAACAGCCAGTCACAAAAGTCCACATAGTATATGATTTCATTCATAAGAAGGTTCGGTATTGGAAAGTCTATAGAGACAGTGAGGGATGGAGGCATAGGAAGGTGGTAGCTAAAGAGTACAGGATTTCTTTTTGAGATGATAAAAAGGTTCTAAAATTGATTGTGGTGATGATTGTACATATCTGTGAATATACTAAAAACCTTTGAATTGTACACTTTAAATAAGTGAGCTGTATAGTGTGTGAGTTACATCTCAATAAATCTATTTAAAAATAAAATACGATCTCGTGTGCACTGTATCCTTACCGTGTGCTTCTGCTTTCGATAAACTTTAGAGGCAAATCTGTGTTTCATTTCTTAGAATTAACTCAGGAAAATAATTGAGTAAGTAATTATTCAGGATCCCAGGGAGTAGTAAAGGAGCCCTACTGTCGAAGGGGTTAAGAGTTACTGCTGCTAACCAAAAGGTCAGCAGTTCGAATGCACCAGGCTCTTCTCGGAAACCCTATGGGACAGTTCTACTATGCCCTATAGGGTCGCTATGAGTCAGAATCAACTCGACAGCAATGAGCTGTAGTGGTGCAATAGTTAAGCGCTTAGCTGCTAACCGAAAGGTCAGCAGTTGGAACGCACTAGCAGCTCCGTGGAAGAAAAGACCTGGCGACCTCTTCCCCTAAAGACTTCAGCCTAAGAAACCCTGTGGGTCGGTTCTACTCTTTCATATAGAGTCACTATGAGTTGGAATTGACTCCACGGCACACAACAGCAACAACAACAGGAGCATTTGAGAAGATAGTTTTCATCTACGAAGAAAGAAAACTCTAATTTTGAAAACAAGATCAGAATTAGTGGAGATGGTTGGCCCCAAGGCATCTCCCAGGCCTCATTGTCATCGTTATGCCAGGGAGGGGGGAGCCTCCCAGACCAGGTCAGAGCGAAGGAGGCTCACTGTGACATGGGCAAGGCACAACAAGGAATGAGCCTGATCAGCAACAAGATTAAATGTCAGAGATGAAGAGAAACAAGCAAATGAAGAGATACGCACAGGTTTGGGTGGGATTCAAGTGAAGGCTTAAATAAGGTACCATCATATGTCTTGTCAAAGGAAAAAAATTGAGTTTTGATGAGATGCTTTCTCTTAGTCTTGCTTATTTTTAAAAGTTAAAATGAGCTTATATTTTTATAGTTAAGTTCTATAAACATTATAAAACATGAATGGAAACAAAGACATCAACGAGTTAAATATTTAGACAAAGAAGAACCAGAGAGAAGTCATTGTTATTCTTCCAGCTGTCAGGGAGTATTCTGAATGCTAGTTTGTTTCTTAAACGAGGAGATGGATTTGATAAATTGCTTGAAGGGCTTAGAAACAGCCCTGCAAAGCAGAAGCTATGAATGATGTTTTTAAAAGACAAAGTGATGAGTTCTTGATTTTAAGATTGCAAGCCACAAAGAGTTAAAAACTCATTCTCAATTTTTTATCTTGAATATAAAATGTAAGATGTTTCTGATTTGGGTGGCCAGGCATGAATTTGCTAGAGCATGCCTTTTGAAATTCAATTATGAGAGTCTATCAGATCAGTTTTTAAAGATAATTCTATTGTATGTATCATTGGAGTAATTTAATAATAAGACGTAACTTACATAAATTGTTTGGACAGTAAAACTTGATGAAAACTAATTAGTGAAAATACATAGTCCTTGTTTCTTAATGGTTGTTCTTCTCAGTTATAAGCCTTAAAAAGAAAGAAAGGAAGAAAAGAAAAAAACAAAAGATACAATGAATGCAAAGGAAAAAAAATAGATACCAGTTGGCATGGATTGAATTGTGTTCCCCCAAAATATCTGTCAACTTGGCTAGGTCATGATTCCCAGTATTGTATGACTGTCTACCATTTTGTTATCTGATGTGATTTCCCTTATGTTGTAAATCCTGTCACTATCATGTAATGAGATGGATTAATGGCAATTATATTGATAAGATTAACAAGATTAGATAGTGTGTTAAGCCAATCTCTTTTGAGATATAAAAGAGAGAAGCAAGCAGAGAGACACGGGGACTTCATACCACCGAAAAAGCAGTGCCGGGAGCAGAACATGTCCTTTGGACTTGAGGTTCCTGGGCTGAGATGCTCCCAGAACAAGGGAAAACTGGTGATGAGGGCCTTCCTCCAGAGCCCCCTGGAGCTAACACCCTGAATTTGGACTTCTAGCCTACTAGACTGTGAGAGAATGAATTTCTGTTTATTAAAGGCATCCACTTGTGATATTTCTGTGACAGCAGCATTAGATGACTAAGACACAACTAGTATTTACCTGGAGGATTTATCATACTAGCCATATTTATTATCAAAAAAGACATACTGAATTTTCTTGGATCATCTAGGAAAAATTATTGCAGTTATTTAAATTTAGTTGTTTCAGTAAATATTGGTGCACATCAGTGTATTTTGGATTTGAGAGATTCTGGGTTTGTGCCTTTAGAATTTTTAGATTAGGAAATGCATTTTTCTACTATGTATCAGCAAGACTTTGTATCTCTGTAGGTAAAGATCTATGTTGTACTTTCTATTTTTTCCCTAAACTTTTCGCACTGAACATGAATTTCTTTTAAAAATCAGGAAAATGTATGTTATTTGAAACAAGGCTGAACTGGTCACAGTTGGACCTGGGCGTGTGACACACACCCAAGCCAGCTCTGGCAATAACCAGCCCCAAGGACCTCCTCCTGCCAAAGGGTATCAGCCTGGATACCAGGAGCGTCTTGGGAGTCCCAGAGTAGCAGGAATGGTTAAGTGTTTGACTACTAGCCAAAAGGCTGGCAGTTCAAACCCACCCCTGGGTGCCTTGGAAGACAGTCCTGGCAATCTGCTTCTGAAAGATCACAGCCTTGATAACCCTATGGAGCAGTCCTAGTCTACACACATGGCGTCACTATGAGTCGGAATCAACTCTGTGGCAACTAACAACAACAGGTATAACACAAATGCCATAAATGGATGGCTATAAAGAACAGAGATTGATTGGCTAACAGTTTGGGAGGCTAAAAGTCCAATATCAGTGTCTCAACCATATCGATTCCTTCTTCATGAGCCTCTTTCCTAGTTTCTGATGTCTGCTGGAAATTCATGGCATTCCTTTGCTAGTAGGTGGCTCCTCCCATTGGGTCTGTCTTCTCCCTGTGAGTGTCTCTGTGTCTATTCTGCTCTTTTTATAAGACACCACTGAGAAGTGATTAGGTTTAGAGCCCACCCTACTCTGGTATGGAAACCCTGGTGGGGTAGTGGTTAAGTGCTACTACGGCTAACCAAAAAAGGTTGGCAGTTCAATCCACTAGGCGCTCCTTGGAAACTATGGGGCAGTTCTACTCTGTCCTATAGGGTCGCTATAGGGTCACTATGAGTCGGAATTAACTTGACCCCAACTGGGTTTTTTGTTTTTTTAAACTATGGTATGACCTGATTAACATAACAAAAGAAAACCTCTATTTTCAAACAAGGTTCTAGTTACAGGTACTCAGGCTTTCAACATATCTTTTGGGGGAACAAAATTCAATCCATGACAAGGCGTAAGGCCAGGACTCCAGGTATGAGGTCGCAGTCTCCCTGGACAGAATAGCACTTTGTGCCTAAGTTCAAGCAGATCAATGATTCTACAGCCCAGAACATGAACTGGGGCTCGTTGGTAGCAAAGTTAACAAACTCTAGAGAAATAAAAGAAGAACAATGCAGCAAGTTTTTCATATCTTTAAAATATTTTATGAAGGAGTTGATATTCAACAAAAGTAAAAACTGGAGATCCTATAGTCATCCCCAAAATTTTCTTTGAAATTTCATTGACCCATGAGATCCCAAAGCCTGAGAACCCCTGCACTGGATGACCTTGAAAGGCATTCCAACTGTGGGGAAATGTTTGTGCTTCCATGGAAAACTATGCATTGTCTAGAGCAGAGGTTGGCAAACTTTTTCTGTAAAGGGCCAAGCAGCAAATATTTTACGTTTGAGGGGTTGCACCCACTAAACTTTGCCTTTGTAGTATGAAAGCAGCCATAGACAGTATGTGAACAAACTAGCTTAGCTGTGTTCTAATAAAACTTTACTTATAAAACTGGCGGTGGGACTGGACTTGGACCACAGATTTGGTCAGTAGTTTGCTGACCCTAATCATAAATTATTGGTGGTTCAGTGGTAGAGTTCTTGCCTTCCATGGGGGAGACCTGGATTCGATTCCCTGCCAAAGTACCTCATGGCAACCCCCACCTGGCTGTCAGTGGAGGCTTGTGTGCTGCTAAGATGCTAAAGAGGTTTCAATGGAGCTTCCAGACTATGACTAGGTAGAAAGGCCTCGTGATCTACTTCCAAAAATCAGCCACTGAAAACCCTATGGATCACAACGGTCCAATCTACAACTGATCATGGGGATGGAGCAAGACTGGGCAACATTCCATTCTATTGTTCATGGGGTCGCAGTGAGTTGGGGACTGACTCAGCAGCAGCTAACAACAACAAGTAACAATTAAGTCTTCTTATTAACTTCACTTGATTATCTGATTCTGATTCTATTGGAGCTTTTTACAACTCTGTAAATCGCAGATAACTGTCTATAGACATGCAAATGACCACCCTCCCCTACTTCCCCAGCCAGTTTTGTGCCCTTTCGCTCCTTTATTTCAATATTTCTTTACTCCATTTAAATTTGTGGTTTTTAGACTTCTTTGAACTGATTGGGAAACCCTGGTGGCGTAGTGGTTAAGGGCTACAGCTGCTAAGCAAAAAGTCGGCAGTTCAAATCCACCAGGCTCTCCTTGGAAACCCTATGGGGCAGTTCTGCTCTGACCTATAGGATCGCTGTGAGTTGGAATCAACTCCATTGCAACGGGTTTGGTTTGGTTTGGGGTTGAACTGATTGTAGCATTTTACCCGTTTCCTCATTAATGGTTTAAATAAAATCTTTATGTGTTCATTTTATATTTCTGTATGACAGTAATGATTTTACCTTGTTTTTCACAACCGAGGAAGATATGATGTGATCAAGGAAACTGAAGTATTTTTTTTTCTTTTTTTCTTTTTGTAGTTTAAGCGAATGTTTACAATTCAAGTTAGTCTCTCATACAAGAATTTATACATACATTGTTATGTAACCCTAATTACTCTCCCTATACTGTGACAGCTCTCTCCTGCTTTCCACCCCTGATTTCCTGTGTCCATTCAACCAGCTCCTGACCCTCTTTGCCTTCTCATCTCACCTCCAGACAGAAGCTGCCCATTTAGTCTCATGCATCTACTTGAGCTAAGAAACACACTCTTCACGAGTATCGTTTTATGTCCCACAGTCCAGTCCAATCCAATCTTTGTCTGAAGAGTTGGCCTCGGGAATTGTTTAGCTCTGGGTTGACAGAGATGCCGGGTGCCATGCTTTCTGGGGTTCCTCTAGTCTCAGTCAGACCATTAAGTCTGGTCTTTTTACTAGAATTTGAGTTCTCCACCCCACCTTTTTCCTGCTCCATCAAGGACTCTCTGTTGTGTTCCCTGTCAAGGCGATCTTTGGTGGTAACCAGGCACCATCCAGTTCTTCTGAAGCATATTTTTTGAAACTCTGATTCCCTATGCAAAAATTCTCAGCAAGAACACTCTCTTCTTCTGTTGTCTTATGAAACACCCAGCAGAGACAACGAGCCCTAAACAGAGGGTTGGTGGTGAGTGGCAGGGGTTGCAGCTAGCATTTCCCTGGGACTTTGGTTGAGATGGAGTCCCTGGGTCCTGCAAATGGTTAATGCACTCAGCAGCTAACCGAAATGTTGAGGTTCAATTCCAACCAGAGGCACCCTGGAAGAAAGGCCTGGCGACCTACTTCCAAAAAATCAGCCACTGAAAACCCTATGGAGCACAGTTCTACTCTGAAACACATGGGGAGCCGTAAGTTGGAATGAACTTGACACAACTGGTTTCGGTTGATGTGCATGGGGCCAGTTGATTATTATATTTTTAAACCAAATCACCCGGGCCTGCCTCTCCCATCTGCACTGCCAGCTGTCGTGAACATTCCTGCCGTGCCCGTAGTCCCTGCCTGCAGCAGGAGACACTGTAGGGCAGAAGGAAGCAGGGACAGGCAGGAACCAAAAGGACCGAGAAAGGCTTCAAGAAGTTCACCTGGTAGTAGTGCAAAGTGTGCTAAGCCTCAGAGGCCACCAGTGCACATGTGCATTCCAGAGGCACACTCGAAGGCAGGGGCCATTTTAGAGCCTGTGTGGTAACTACTCCCCTTCTGGGGTTGCCAGATAAAATGCAGAACATCTAGTTAAATTGGAATTTCAAATAAACAACATTTTTTTTTTTTTTTTTAGTGTAAGTATATCCCAAATGTTGCCTGGGAAATACTTATACTAAAAAATTACTTGTTGTCCATGAGTACAGATAATCAGCTAAGAATAGTCCATGGCCAGGATTACATAAAATGGAGGAAAACTCCTAGTACAGTGCCTGGCACACAATCAGTGCTTCACTTTGTTGCTTGGATCTGAATCAGACATGAATCTGTGAGATCTGTCTGTCTTCGAGTATAGCTTCTGTGCATTTTTAAGGTCAACTCCATGTGTGTCCTGTCATCCACAGAGAGCTAGCTGGGCAGTGTTGCCAACATCACCACTTCCGCTACCAATAATAATAACAATGCAATAAAAGCTTCCATTTTTGAGCACCAAAAGGTCGACAGTTCGAATCCACCAGGCGCTCCTTGGAAACCCTATAGGGTCGCAGTGAGTTGGAATCGACTTGACGGCATAGAGTTTGGTTTTGGGTTTTTTTTGGTACTATGTGCTGGGCATGGTACTTAGCACCTTTTTTATATCACTTCAGTGCTCACAATCATCTTGTGAAGTAGGTTTTATTGTCTTCATTTTAGAGATGGGAGCTCTGGTGGCGCAGTGGTTAAGAGCTCAGCTGCTAACCAAAATGTCGGCAGTTCGAACTTCATCAGCTGCTCCTTGGAAACCCTATGAAGCAGTACTACTCTGTCCTATAGGGTCGCTATGAATTGTAATCGACTCGACGGCAATAGGTTATATGGACTGGGGCCCTGGTGGCACAGTAGTTAATAGCTTGGCTGCTGACCAAAAGGTTGGCAGTTTGAATCCACCAGCTGCTCCTTGGAAACCCTATGGGGCAGTTCTACTCTATCCTATAGGGTTGCTGTGAGTTGGAATCAACTTGATGGCAACAGGTTTGGGGTTTTTTTGGTATATGGACTAGTCTCAAAGAAATGGATTGACACATGGCTGCAACAATGGGCTCAAATATAGTAGCAACGATTTTGAGGATGGCGCAGGACCAGGCAGTGTTTCGTTCTGTTGTACACAGGGTCGCTGTGAGTCAGAACCAATCAACGGCACCTAGCAACAACAACAACGTATGGGCTAGCAGGAGCCCTGGTGGCACAGTGGTTCAAAGGACTCGGCTGCTGCCATGAGTCGAATCAGGTCCGTAAAAAATGTGTGTCATCTTGGCTAGGCCACGATTCCCAGTATTGTGTGGTCGTCCACCATTTTCTGATCTGACGTGATTTTTCTGTGTTGTAAATCCTGTCTCTATGATGTTAATGAGGTAAGACTCAGTCTACAAGATTAGGTTGTATCTTAAGTCAATCTCTTTTGAGAGGTAAATGAGAGAAGCAGCAGAGAGACATGGGGACCTCATACCACCAAGAAACAAGAGCCAGGAGAATAGTGCGTCCCTTGAACCTGGGGTCCCTGCGCTGAGAAGTTCCTCAACCAGGGAAGATTGATGATAAGGATGTTCCCCCAGAGCCAAAAGAGAGAGAAAGGCTTCCCCTGGAGCTGGCACCCTGAATTCGGACTTATAGCCTCCTAGACTGTGAGAGAATAAATTTCTCTTTATTAAAGCCATCCACTTGTGGTATTTCTGCTACAGCAGTACTAGATAACTAAGAATTTGAAACCAAGAATGGGGTGCTGCTCTGACAGATACCTAAAACACAGAAGCTGTTTTGAAACTGAAAGGATAGAGGCTGGAGGAGTTTTAAAGTGCCTAATAGTAAAAGCCTAGACTGCCTTGAAGAGGCTGTTGGTGGAATTATGGACATCAGAGACAATTCTGGTGAGGACTCAGAAGGAAGTGAGGAGAGCTGTTACACTGGAGGGCGCAGACAGCGAGAAGCAGCAGCAGAACTGGGAGACCAACACGACACGGTGCTGGACCCGACCCATGAAGTGAGAGAGCTGAGAGTCTTTGGCAGGAGGGTTCCTGGCAGAGTGGGGTGCCTCCCAGCACTTATTGGTGGAGCTAAAGAGCTTTGGAACACTTGCCCCAGCAGGGCAGAGGAGGGCGACAAGAGGCTAAAGAACAAAGTTTTTTTTTTCCCTAAACTTTATTTATTTTATTGTTGTTGTTGAAAATATACACAGCAAAACAAACACCAATTCAACAGTTTCTACACGTACAATTCAGTGACATTGATTACTTTGTGAGTTGTGCAACCATTCTCACCCTCCTTCTCTGAGTTGTTCCTTCCTCGTTAGCACAAACTCACTGCCCCCTAAGGTTCCTATCTAATCTTTCTAGTTGCTGTTGTCAATTTGATTCCATATGGATAGTTCTTAAAAGAGCACAATGCTCAAGGCAGAAATTTTTTACTAGTTAAGCTAAACTATTGTTCAGTTTTAAGATGACTTCAGGGGATATTTTTGGTTTAAGGTTTAAAGATTAATTTCAGGATAATAGTTTCAGGGGTTCATCCATCCTCCATGGCTCCAGAAAGTGTAGAGTCCATGATAATTTGAAATTCTGTCTGCATTTCCCACTTTTGATCAGGATTCATGTACGGAATCTTTGATCAAAATGTTCAATAATGGTAGCCAAGCACCATCTAGTTCTTCAAGTCTCATGGCAAAGGAGACAGTTGTTCATGGAGGCAATTAGCCACGCATTCCATATCCTCCTGCTATTCCTGACTCTCCGTCTTCCTCTGTTGCTCAAAGCAAATAAATACCAATTGTTGTGCCTTCAGTGGCCACTTGCAAGCTTTTAAGACCCCAAGCACTACACTATGAACTAGGAGGTAGAACAAAAGCACTAAACACATTTATTTTATTTATTTATTTATTGGTGTCTCATTCACCTCATCCTAATTCTGGCACTGTGGACTAGGCTCCTGGGATGTACCTACTTGAGAAAAATCCTTTTGAAACTATATTTCTTTATTTCTTTGCACCCTCAAAAACAATCATCTATATTCATTCATTCAACAGACACTAATTCAGGGCTTACCATGTGCTAGGCCCTGTCATAGGCGATGGGACACAGCCTGAGACAGACCATGCCCACCTTGAGTATTTCCCCATCCAGCCTGATGACTAACTTACATTTCACCCTTAGGCTGGACATCCCTATTAGCCAACATGGATCAAGAATTTTTCCTGCTTCCCTTCTCACCCTTTAGTTGATGCCCAGGACTAAACAGCATAATGTCCCAGGGGGCATTCAGGAACCAAAATCCAACTACCCCCTCCCTTTCCTCCCAAGTTTACACTGTAGAATCCTTGTTTTTATAAAGCTGTGGAGTTAGGACTTGTAAACCCCTTCTTGATGTGGAAAGTTACAGCCAGGCTAGGAGACATGTCCAGGTTGTAGCCTGGTAAGTGTTGTTTTAACAAATGCCAGGGGAATGAAGGGACAAAGGCTCGTCTGGCACTTGTCATAACCGGTAAGGAAGCAAACAATGGTGAATCAGCCAAACAAACATTCCGATGCCATTGTCTGCACCCACTGCCGGGGTAGCGGGGTGCCCTCCAGCCTCAGCCTCTGCCTGGCTTTGTTTTAGGACTAGGCTCATAAAACGGCCCAGCACATCCTGAGATACAGAGCTCTGTCCGGGCATGCGGATTTTTCAGTATTGTTAGGGCTTTCCATGTCTTCATCAGCAACATTGCTAGTCCTGGTTCCCACGCTGGATCAACTCAGGTCACGTAGTCGCTCACGGATAGGCAATTGATGGACCCTCTGGTTCCTCCACCTCGCCCTCCAACAGACCAACTTTGGTCGTTTTATGACTCAGTCTGCTCTAGACCATTGTGTGTAGGGATGAAGAAAGGAAGAGAAATAAACCCATCCATTTGATTTTGAAAAGGGAATTTAAGGAGAAGGTTAGAACTATTTATTGAAATCTGGTTTTCTGAGAATTTAAATGAGATATTCTATCCACTCACCTTCCTCCCACACTCTTTAAATCTTTCATAGCCATAGACAACTCACTAATTAGCCTCAGCTATTCTGCAGTGGAAGCCCTGGTGGCGCAGTGGTTAAGAGCTTGGCTGCTAGCCAAAAGGTCAGTGGTTCGAACCCACCAGCTGCTCCTTGGAAACCCCATGGGGCAGTTCTACTCTGTCCTATAGGGTTGCTAATGAGTCAAAATTGACTCGATGGCAATGGGTTTTTGGTTTTTATTACGTAATGGTTAAGTGCTTGGCTACTAACCGAATGTCAGCAATCATACAACTAGTCAGTGTCAGAACCAAGAATCAAACCTAGGCTGCCTGGCTCCAGGATCTGTCCAATTAACCACTATGGGATTCCGTTGTATGAAATTCTGAACACCAAAATTTATGTGCTCTGGGGGCGCAATGGTTAAGCCCTAGCTGCTAATCCAAAGGTCATAGGTTCAAATCCATCAGCTGCTCCAGGAGAGAAAAGACCTGGTGATCCTCTTCCGTAAACATTACAGCCTAGCAAACCCTACGGGGCAGTTCTACTCTGTCCTATAGGGTCTCTATGAGTGGGAACCGACTCAATGCACACAACACACAACAACAACTCACCTTACGTAATTCAAATTAAACTCACCCTAAACTTTGAATTAGGTTGGGAAAGTCAAAAATTAAAAAGAAAAAAATCCCATATAAGGTAACACTCACAAATTCTGGGGATTAGGATGTAGCTCTCTTTGGGGGCCATTATTCAGTCTACCACACAGCATGTTGTCTGATCCAGCAAACCCAAAAGCTGTGAAAGGGGGAACTGACAGGACACGAGCAAGAACAGACGGCAAGATGCAGTGTGATTTCCAGTACCTTCTCTGTGACATTCTGCAGCCTGGCAGCTCATGACTGTGGCTTCGTTTATGGCAGGTGTTTGGGGAGATGTTTGTACCTGAAGGACAGAACTCTCATCCAAAGGACATCTTCCTCAGGAGCCTGCAGGGGACTTTTTTTTTTCTTGTGGTGAAAATATACACGACAAAACGTACACTGATTCAACATTTTCTATACGTACAATTCAGTGAGACTGATTACGTTCTTCAAGTTGTGCAATCATTCTTGCTCTCCTTCTCCAATCATTCCACCACCATTAACATAAACTCATTTCCCCCTAAGCAAAATCTCTCCCTCTTCCCCTCCCTCCCACCTCTGCTAACCACTAATAATTTTTGGTTTCTATGTATTTGCTTATTTCATGTAAGTGAGGTCATACGTGCAGGAGACACCCTAACCACCTCTGTGTTTTGTGTCTTTGCAGATAAATGAATCACATTCACTTTAATTTGGCTAGAATAATTCAGTGCATATGGAAGAAGGAGGCAGATCTCAGGAACATGAAGTGACTTCCATCAAATCACATGCCAACATCAGCTTTGTTTTAAATGAACCCACTCTGTGGAACAATGATTCAAGCTCTTAGAATAGATGGGTGCTATATATTTTTAAGCTATTGGGGCTACTATTACTTTTGTGGTGAGGTTACAGACCTCTCGGCCCCATTGTCCTCTCTGCATTCCTTCCCTGTTGTCCTAGTCCTGGTGCTGGCCTCTGGATTTCATGGTCTCTCTTCCTTTAGATCTTGGTAGCCGCACATCCAGCTTTCCCCGGCATTTTTTGACTTGTCTGTCTGACGAGCGTCTTCTGTAGGCAATGGCTTGTGACTCCTTGATTGGTTGTGCCCTACAGCCTTCCCTACCCTCAGTAAATGGAACCAAAGCTTAGGGGCAGGTCCTGGGCAAAGTCACAACTGGCCCACCAGGGTATAACTCAAGGACGAGTCAGTGGTGTGCTGGTAAATGCTTAACAAATGGCTCTCCAGAAAAAAAGAAACCCTGATTGGTAGGACTTGTCAAGATTTCTGCCATGCAAGTACACCCACCTGGCCGATTTCAAGCTACCAATGTGAAGTCACTCTGAACATGGACTTGGGAAGAAGAGTTGGGAAGAGGTGCGCCCAATCAGCTCCAGCACACCACGGGGCCAAGTAAAGGCATGCCCTGAGGACACAATATTTAAATAGCCTACCTCTCCCACAACAGAAAAGAACGAATTAAATACATTCTGTCTGAAATTTTTTCCATGAAAAAAACTTTGTACACACTCACATTCTCCCCTATTTAGTCATTCACATGGGGGTATAATTAGAAGTGACATCCCTGGGTGGAACAATCAGCTAATAACCCAAAGTTTGATGTTAAAAAGCAAAGATGTCACCTTGAAGACTAAGGTGCACCTGACCCAAGCTATGGTGTTTTCAGTTGTTTCATGTACATACAAAAGCTGGGCAATGAATAAGGAAGAGTATAATAGAATTGAAGCCTTTGAATTATGGTGTTGGCAAAGAATATCAAATATACCATGGACTGCCAAAAGAACGAACACATCTGTCTTGGAAGAAGTACAGCCGGAATGCTCCTTAAGCAAGGATGGTGAGACTTTGTCTCACATACTTTGGACATGTTATCAGGAGGGATCAGCCCCTGGAGAAAGACATCATGCTTGGTAAAGTAGAGGGTCATCAAAAAAGAAGAAGACCCTCAACGAGATGGATTGACACAGTGGCAGCAACAATGGACTCAGACATAGTAACGATTGTGAGGATGGTGCAGGACCAGGCAGTGTTTCGTTCTGTTGTACATAGGGTTTCTATGAGTCAGAACCAACTCAACGGCACCTAACAACAATGTAATACAAGTACCAGTTGCTGTTGAGTCAATTCTGACTCACGGTGACTCCATGTGCGTCAGAGTAGAATTGTGCTCCATAGGGTTTTCAATGGTTGATTTTTTGGAAGTAGATCACCAGGCCTTTCTTCCAAGGCACCTCTGGGTAGACTCAAACCTCCAGCATTTTGGTTAGGAGTTGAGTATGTTAACTGTTTTCACCACCCAAGGATTCCTACTTAACATAATGTTGTTTTTGTTGTTTTCCATCAAGTCAATTCCAACTCATAGCAACCCAGTATTACAGTATAACAGCCCCATAGGGTTCCTAGGCTGAAATCTGTACAGTCTTTTCTCCTGCTGAGCAGCTGGTGGATTTGAACCTCCAACCTTTCAGTTAGTAGCTGAGCGCTTAACCATTGTGTTACCAGGGCACAGTATTTTTGGTGCTCAGAATCCCATAGCAGTTAATTGGACAGACCCTGGAGGCAGGGGGCCTAGCTTTGAATCCTGGTTCTGTCACTTACTAGTTGTATGACCGTGGGCAAGTTGCTTGACTTTTTGGGCCTCAGTTTCCCCATCGCTAAAATGGGTGATGTAAAAATGGCATGGAGGTGGCGTCTAACCTCCTCTAACTTCACCAGGGGGAGGAGATTTATCAACAGCCCGAAGCTCATTCCTACTAGGCGAAGGTCAGACGTGTCTCCTTTCTCCACCATCTTTACCAATTCTGACACCAACCTTCCCTCCCACGGCACTCTCTACTTCTCTGCTGGGTTCAATAATTCATTGCAATGGCCACACAGAACTCACAGACAATACTCATGCTTATGGGGTTTATTAGGGAAGTAGCAAGTTACAATTCAGGTTGAGGAACGCTAAGTATACAGCTCTTCCATCAGGACAGCCTCTTCCCAAGTGTGCTAGGAGGCAGGCCTCTCCCTGGCCCTGGGCCTCTGCTCTGCTCAGACAAGTGTTACAAAGCTCTTTTAGTTCTGCAGACAAGTGCCCAGAGGCACCCTACTTCACCAGTAAGCCTTGGCACAAAGGCACTCAGCTCTAGCACCACAGATCAGCAAACATAGCTCCACCAAGTGCCTTTAGGCACCCTCCTCTGCCAGCAAGCTTCCTGCCCAAAGGCACTCAGCTTTCTCACTCCTTGGGCCTGGAAGCCTATCACACCATCTCCTAACAGTCTCTCCTGCCGCTATTTCTCTGCCATCACTTCTCACCGTCTTCAGTGTTACTGTGCTCTGTCTGTCTCTCTGTCTCTGTCTCTCTCTCTCTCGGTCTTCTGGTTCCAGGAGCTTCTCGGTGCACAGATCTCGCGTCCAAAGGATGCACTCCGCTCTTGGCTGTTCTTCCTTGGTGGTGGTGGCATCCTCCCTCCCACATCTGCGATGGGTCACATCAAGCCCAGAGGGATGGCAAAACTGACCAATCCCTGCAGTGAACCATCATCACCTTATCTGCACAGCCCCACCCAATCACCTGGGGAGGGGGGGAGTACAAGACCACAGCAAGAAAGGCCACACAAAAGTGATCCATCACACCAAAGGTGATGGTGCTAATAAAAGCACCTACCTCTTAGAGTTGTTGTGAGACTTAAATGAGTGTATACATACATAATGTTTAGACAGTGCCTGGCACAGGATGGGTGCTATATATTTTTAAGCTATTGGGGCTACTATTACTTTTGTTAGAATCTCTAAATATTTCAGTGTGGTTCTGGCTCTCTGTCCCCTTCAGGGTAAGAGACTCTGCTCCCCCGCCACAGGGAAGTTACTTGACCCAACGCAGGCCTGACGAAGCCCTCCCCAGGATTTATGACTGTGAGCAGTGGGGCTTCCTCTCTCCTTTGTTGTGAGGCTGTGAGCCTGGAGGTGCCTGGGCTGGGACTCAGGTCAGAGGCCTGAGAGAGGGAGCAGCCCAAGGCCCCAGGAACCTCTGCATCCCATCAGCCACCTCTGCCTCGCTCTCCGTCAGTGGGATCACAAGAACCACCCACTTCCAGCATTTGCTTGATGGAGGTGGGTTTCTGTCATGTGCACCGGAGACGGTCTTGACTGGGATAATTTGGCTGATGAAGACCTGGCCTGGGTCTGTGCAGAACGGCTCTTATCTGCTCCTGAAATGGTTAAAAATACAATGCTCTGGACCACTATGAATCTTGAACTGATTTATTATTTGTCCTTCAATTGGAATGAAATGAGCAATGACACTCCTAGAGTTAAAAACCAAAAGCCAAACCTGTTGCCGTTGAGTAGATTCGGACTCATAGTGAACCTACAGGGCAAAAAGAATTGCCCCATAGGGTTTCCAAAGCTGTAAATCTTTAAGGCAGCAGACTGCCATATCGTTCTCCCACAGAGCGGCTGGTGGGTTCGAACCACTGACCTTTTGGTTAGCAGCCAAGCACTTTAACCACTGCACCACCAGGGTTCTTTTTTCTCTCAGGGCTAGTCTTCTAAATGTTTTGAAAAGTAGTTAGAAACAAGACCAGTCATGAGTTAATAATTGCTGAAATTCAATGATGAGTACATCGTGGGTATCATGATTCTTTCTGTTTTTGTTTATGTTCAAAATTTTCCAGGACAAATTCAGAAAAAAAGCAAAACATGGTTATTTTATAAAATTAGTTAAATAAATAAATATAAAAAAGAAAACACCAATCACTATCCTGAGCTAAGCAGTGTTTATGTTTTGGTGGATTGTGTATATTTATATAACATGTTTTTTCACCACACACTCTGGGACCATACTATCTATATTGTTTGCTTTTTAATTTAACAGTGTAGTATAAGCATCCTACTATGTCAGAAAATAATTCCTTGCTATCTTTTTTTTTACAGCTGCATTCCATTCCACCACAATTTTTTTAACTAACCCTCTGTTTTGATTATCAAAGTTTTTCAAGTTTTTCCTAGTGTAAGTAATCCTATAATGAACATCCTTGTAGCTATCTTGCAAACATCCTTAATTATTATTTATCATTGCCCTAGGATAAACTCCTAGAAGTTGGATTTGGGGCTGTACATACTTTTAGGGGCGTTGGTGGCACAGTGGTTAAGCGTTAAGGCTGCTAACCAAAACGTCAGCAGTTTGAATCCACCAGCTGCTGTTTGGAAACCCTACGGTGGGGTAGGGGGGCAGTTCTCCTCTGTTCTATGGGATCGCTATGAGTCGGAATTGATTAAACAGCGACGGGTTTGGTTTGGTACATACTTTTAAGGCTTTTGAAAATATTGCCAGATTGACATGGTTGTAGCAATCCCATGAGCCATGAGTTGTGATCTTCTGATAATAGAAGACCATCACTGTAGGACTGTGGCCAACTCCTTTCTGGGCCCGATTCTCCCTGCCAGGTATCCAGGACAGTTTACTACTGCTATGCCTCAATATTACCCTTAGGAAAATGCAAATAGTATAATTCTAAACTTTCAAGGGCAGTTTAGACCTTATCTGATCCAACTCTCTTATTTTACAGATGAGAAAATTCAGCCTCAAGATCACACAGCTAACTTAAACTTTCTGAAACTTCTGGCTAATTTGTGCTGCAGAAGCGCTCTTGTGACATCGTAGCTTTAATGACAGTAATAGCTAACATCTGCTGAGCACTTACTCCATACTTTCGATGAATTAATCATCTGATCTCCCCCTAGTAACCGCATGGTGTTGGCACTATTATATCCTTATTTTACATTTAAGTTAAAAACAGACAAACAAACTTATTGCCGGCAATTGGACTCAGACTCATGGAAACCCCATGAGTGTCAGAGTAGAAATGTGCTCCATAGGGTTTTCTATGGCTGATTTTTCTGAAGTATATCACCAGGCCTTTCTTCCAAGGTACCTCTGGATGGACTTGAGCCTCCAACCTTTCAGTTAGCAGCCAAGTGCATTAATCATTCACCACCCATGTTTAAGTCAAGGGTGGGTGGGGGGCACAAACAGATAAAGTAACTTGCCCAAAGGCACCTTAGTTATCTAGTGCCGCTGTAACAGAAACACAAGTGGGTGGCTTTAACAAACAGAAATTTATTATCATCTCACAGTTTAGGAGGCTAGAAGTCAAAATTCAGGATGCTGGTTCTGGGGGAAAGCTTTCTTTCTGTCGGCTCTGGAGGCACGTCCTTATCTCTCTGAGCTTCTGCTCCTGGGCGATCTTCATGTGGCTTGGCGTCTCTCTTCCCCCATCTCTGCTTGCTAGCTTGCTTTTAATCTCTTTTATATCTCAAAAGAGATTGACTCAAAATATACCCTACACTAATCCTGTCTTGTTAACATAACAGTCTTAGTCATCTAGTGCTGCTATAACAGAAATACCACAAGTGGATGGCTTTAACAAAGAGAAATTTATTTTCTCACAGTCTAGTAGGCTAGAAGTCCAAATTCAGGGCATCAACTCCAGGGGAAGGCTTTCTTTGTTGGCTCCGGAGGACGGTCTCTGTTGTCACTCTTCCCCTGGACTAGGAGCTTCTCTGTGCAGGAACTCCAGGTCCAAAGGACGCACTCTGCTGCCAGCGCTGCTTTCTTGGTAGTATGAGGTTCTCAACTCTCTGCTTGCCTCCTTTTCCTTTTATCTCTTGTAAGATAGAAGAAGGTGCAGACCACACCCCAAGGAAACTCCCTTTACATTGGATCAGGGATGTGACCTGAGCAAGGGGGTTACATTCCACCCTAATCCCCTTTAACCACAGGCAGAGATTATGATTTATAACACATAGGAAAATCACAAAATGGAGGACAACCACACAATACTGGGAATCACGGCCTAACCAAGTTGACACGTATTTTGGGGGGACGCAATTCAATCTATGATTGAATAACAAAGACAACCCATTCCCAAATGGGATTATAAACCACAGGCATAGAAGTTAGGATTTGCAACACATATTTTTAGAAACACAGTTCTATCCACAGCAGCACCCAGCAGGTACTTTGTGGAGCCCAGTTTCAAACCCAGGCTGACAATTTTCAAAACCCAGATTTAGCCATAGATTATTAGCAGCGTTCCCCCACCCCCAACCTTTTTTATTTCAAGTGTGGACAGTAAATTTAATCTGTAAATTCCTTTCGAGCCAGGCTGAGCCTCACCCACTTTTCCAGAAGCACGTGTGTGACTGGAATCTTATCCCTGCTATTCTATACCACCATGCCCACCACCCCACATCTCCTCCAAATGGAAATATCTTTATCTAACTTCACGTTTGTTTTTTTTTAGTTTCTTTTGTGAATGATGATAGAAATCACTATTCTTGAAACAAATCCTCTCCTGTCTGCGAGGAAAATGCTTGCAATTTCCCTTTCCTTAATCTGGTCAGAGTTGGATGCTAAAATTTGTAAATCTTGGGCAGTGCTGGAAATGACAGCCACCCACCAATTGTATATTGAGAATGGCAATTAATTGGTGGCTCTTCCTGGGGTCTTCCTGTCAGAAGAAAAGAATCCTGGCTGCACCTAAGCTATTATTTGGTTAAAACAATGAAAGGGCTCACAATAGCAATGGGGAAAAAAGTTACTGAGCCCAGAAATAATGCAACAAGAAAATATTCCCCAGGGCTCTTTGAAGGAAACCAAGACAATTTTTTAAAAGTTCTTTCCTCCTATATGCTCAAAGATAGCAAAACATAATGAACTGCATTGCCCGCCAAGATCAAACATGACTTAGCAGCAAAACTGGTACGTGGTCCTGTCCACAGCCCTCACAAGAGGTGAACGTTGACTGGCTTACAATAAAAGTCCTTCATTTTGACTTTCTTCCCCCTTCCCAGGCCTAACCTCCACTTAGAATTCTGAAACAGAGCCTGGTCATTAAAGAACAAGACAATCCCCAGCAGATTACAATCTTACAATTACGTATACATATATATATATTTTTTTTTTTTTTTTTTGCCAGGACGGAGCACCCCACCTCATGAATCATTCAATCACTGTTCTTTGGCTTTTTCTCAGCTTGTTTCCTTTGTTCCAGCAATTGCCTTTTTTTTTTTTTTTCCTGCTTGAGGAAAAGCCTCACTTCCAGTTAATCCCTTGTCTCTGATTCCAGAGCTTGCCCCAACAGCACCTACTTGAGGTGGAGTTCGTCTTACTCCTCAGTAGCAGGAAGGAGTGCCTTCTTGGGCTGCGAGCTGGGGGGTTGGGGGTTCGGACACCCTTGGCTTCCTCCAGGGCATCAGCGGAGCCACAGGTCTCACTTGCCATGGGGCAGTTGGCCAAGTCATCCATTTCTGGTTGAAGCTGAGAAGATAATTAAGACAGGACAATAAGAAAGCAGGGTAGAGTCTTCCTGGATAAGCCACCTACATTTTCTTTCCCTATCTCTGAGTTCTAGCGGGCTGTTCTGGCCGATCTTAATTCTTATTAATTCAACATTATTATTTCTATCAATATGCACAATGCCAGTCTTCAGCATCCTGTATATCAGGGAATTATGCCTGTTAATGAAGGAGCTTTGGTGGCACAGTGGTTAAGCGTTCGGCTGCTAACCGAAAGATTGGTGGTTTGAATCCACCAACCTCTCCTAGGGAGAAAGATGTGGCAATCTGCTTCTGTAAAGATTACAGCCTTGGAATCCTATGGAGCAGTTCTACTCTGTCCTATAGGGTCACTATGAGTTGGAATCAACTTGACGGCAATGGGTTTAATTTTGGATTTCTCTGTCTTAACCATCAGCACGGAGCTTTACTTCAGCCCCTGCTCATTTTCTCCCTTCCCCATCATTTTATTAGATTTTTTCCAATGATTCCTCAAAGTTCTTGCTTGTGGTTCAGCCATTTTTAGACTTCTGAAACTCTTAAAAGTTTGAGCAAGAAATAAGCATTCAAAAGCACATCCATCATGCACTGTGTCCATCAGGACTATGCTATTATAAACTGGTTCACTATTTTTTAAAAAATACACATTTTTGTGTAAACTCTCATAAACATTCCATACACGGTACTGAATTCAAAGTATGTGATAGAATTTTGACTTTAGAAAATGAAGAAATTCTAGCTTAATTTTAAAAAGATAAAGCAAATACTCAGAGATTCTTCTTGCAAGTGGGGGCCGTCATTGGTAGATTAAGCAGGTTAAAAGGCAGTAGAGTGAAATGCATAATCGTGTGGATTACAGAATCTGACTCGCCTGTGTTCTGTTGTAGTACAAAAATATCACAAAGTTTAGTAAAGCAAAAAGGAAGTTTTACTCGGCATATATTCAAAAAGGCAAGAATGGGAAAATGGACAAGCATGCTGCCATAGCCGTGTCCGCCTGACTCGATAGACCGTTACCGTCATCAGTATATACTAATATTACTACTGGGCAAAACCATTGAAAGCTTCGCCTTTTCACAGATTAGCTAGAAACTGTGATCCTACATTTTGAATTGTCTTTCTTAACAATCACTGGTACAAGTTTCAGAAACGACAGTCAGAAGGGTCTTCATTGGTCCAACAAATTTTCTATTCAGTAAATGCTAATAGAAAAAGGTGAGAGTGAAAAGTCTTTTGTGTTCTGTTTGAATGTTTTATGTGAAAAGTTCCCTAAAAGATACTTTTATTCCCTAGAAGATAATTTCCAAGATTATCCTAGCTATTGTTTTTATACCTCAGGGCTCAGTTGATGTGTCTTTGTGAGTCCTTGTGAGCCCTTGTGAGCCCAGCTCCAGCTGGGTCACAGTCTCGGTGCTCAAGGACAGGAAATAATGATTCCAATGTTGTTTCCTAAATCAGTTCAAATCCCACTTCTTACCAGCTCTGTGACCTTGGCTGCTCAGTATCCTCATCTGTAAAATGGAGGTGAGCAAAGTAGCCCATCCCAGAGGACTGTTGTGACAATGAACACTAATTATTAATTTAACAGGAAGAAATCATATGAAGTCTGTAGAGAAGAGCCTGACACATAATAAGCATGCAGGAAATGTTAGCTGTAAATATTTTCAGAGCATCACAAGATGCCAGGAGGATGTGAATGAATTTACTAATGAGATCTGGGGTTTTCCCAGAAGGTGGGCTCATCTTTGCCCCCTTAAATTTATATTTGCTGCCAAAAACTCCTGAACATCCTAGAGTTTGTGCTAACAGTTTCATGCTTATTAACAGTAAACTCTAGATACCAGAATTTGGCCTAACAATACTTGTTGTTGTTATCTGCTGTCGCCCCCACCACTACCACTCAAACTATTGTGATCTATAGGATTTTCGTTGTCTGATTTTTGGAAGTAGATCAGCAGGCCTTTCTTCCTAGTCTGCCTTAGCCTGGAAGTTCTGCTGAAACTGTTCAGCATCTGAACCATTACTGCTCCCTAATAATATATACTCTAGGGTCAATTAGATGTGCTAAGTATCTTCCAAGTCGGCATTTGCAGGAATTCCCCTTTATTCTCCTATGCCCCAGGCTTGGGTGTGGTCCCTCTAGATCAAAAGCTAATGTCATGATTTCTTTCTTTTACCCACAAACACATGCCAAGTTTTACATTTTCCCTGGTACACACACACACACACACACACACAAAACACACACATTTTATCATATTTCT